>NC_041410.2:98480775-98703275 GCF_900747795.2 Erpetoichthys calabaricus | reverse complement strand
TGATCAGCATCACACTCTTCATCTTCACTGTGATGACGCCTCAGGCAGGTGATTTATTTCCCTTCTGTGAAAGGCTCCGCCCTTTTCTCCCATTTGCCACATTTAGTGGGCGTGTCACACTTTCTGGTTAGACAAGCTGCTGCCACTCAGTCATCTAGCCCCGCCCAGTCACTCAACCCGCCAAGTGCCACTCAAACGTCTCGCCCCGCCCATCCTGCTGCCACTCCAGCCCCTGGCCCTGCCTGTTATGACATTTTAGAAAACTCAAAGCAGGCCCGGTCCTGAAACTCAGAAAAGGCCCGCGGCCTGCAGCATCATAAAGAGCCTGAGGTCTGTAAATCCCAATGACCTTCAAATCCCTCGGCACAGAGAAGCAATAAACCTTAAATGTAAAGTTTATTTAAGGAAAAAGGAAAACAAGGTTTGAGATATAAAAGCAAAACCCACGAGCCAGCAAAAAGATCAGGAGATTCAAACAATCACAGAGTCCGAATGGAAAAGTCAGAAGACCAACAATGCCAAGCAGCACAAGCTGACACCTCAGCACCGGACGGTGGCATCTCAGGGATTTAAACAGGACACCACGGCTGTGGCTCAGCATACAAAGCAGAAGACGTGGGGCAACAAATTAACGTAAAATGGAGGACAAAACTCACCAGTGAGCAAGAAAATACTAAATAAAAATCAGCACCAAAAGAAATATGAAGTAATATAAATGACAAAATAATTTTAAAAAATAGCAGAATAAGCCAATAAAAGGAGCCCAAATTAAACCAAAGAGAGAGCCCCGGATACATCGGAATAACACCCACTAAAACCCACAGCCGCTCCCAGCCTGCTGCCACTCCCAGCTCCACCAAGTCTGCTGTCACTCAAGCCCCATGACCTCCCATTCTAATTGCCACTCAAAGCCCTAACCCCGCCCAGCCTGCTGCCCCTTGAACCTCGAGCCTCATCCAGGGCTTAAACATTTAAACAATGCCGCCTATAACATTTAGCTCCACCCACTCGGCTGTCACTCAAGCCCTTTGCCCACCCTAGTTTCTTGGTATTCAAACTGCTGTCACTCAAGCCTATGGGCCTCCCCAGCCCACTGCCACTTCAACTTTTGGCTCCACCCACTCTGTTGTCACTCAAGCCCCTTGCCCTCCCCAGTTTCTTGGCACTCAAACCCCTAGCCCCACCTTAGGCTGCTGTCACTCAAGTTTGTTGCCCTGCCCAGTCTGCTACCACTTTTAACATTTAGCTCCACCCCCTTGGCTGTCACTCAAGCCCTTTGCCCACCCTAGTTTCTTGGTATTCAAACCTGCTGTCACTCAAGCCTATGGGCCTCCCCAGCCCACTGCCACTTCAATGTTTGGTCCCACCCACTCAGCTGTCACTCAGGCCCCTACCCCGCCCCAGTTTCTTGGTATTCAAACCTTTACCCCCACTCAAGCTGCTGTCACTTATAACATTTAGCTCCACCTTCTCGGCTGTCACTCAAGCCCCTTTGCTTGCCCCAGTTTCTTGGTATTCAAACCTATAGCCCCACCCAGTCTGCTGTCACTCAGACATCTAGCCCCACCCAAGCTGCTGCCTGTCACTCCTGCCTGTGAATATCTCATTTCTTCACATTTTCTCTCCATCTCAATCACGGGCACATGCCAGTTTATGACACTGTAACTTGTTTTTTAAAAAACATTTTCAGCGTCACCCCACATTTTTGATGTTGAAGCTTTCGTAGGGTTGCTGGTCCCATGTAGTACTTTTATTTTGGGGCATCTTTAGCTCTTTTGTCATGGCCCTGATGGCAGCCTGCAGTTTGCATTCTCGTACATGCAGAACAAATGGTGCTGATGGCATCGTGAGTGGATGGCTCATTGATTCTTTGATCCATCGATGACTTGATTCCGATTCTCTTCACTCCCATGCTGCGGCTCTCGCCAGATCTGCACCTCGGGCCCGTCGTGTGGCGTGGCCCCCGCTAGACGTGTGCTGCTCCTCCTCCAGATTCGTGTTTCCTCAGCCGATTCCCGCTGTCTCGCCGACGGAGGCTCTGAAGACTCCGCACATTTCTTAATTGGCACCATTTGACCTGAAACAATCCGCCTTGACCTGGACTCAGGAAGACGGAGACTTGCAAATACGCCAGAAGATCCAGCAGGATAAGAGCCGCGCGGCAGCTTGTTAGGCTCCTTTCGCTACCCTGATGGATTTTTCCGGAGCTTTGTTTATCGCCGTGTGTGAAGTTGTCTGTTAATTATAACGTGTAACGGGTCCCGTTGACCCCGAGTCCGGCCCTGCTCCACGCCGAAGGGAAGATCTGAACCTTGTGCTATTTTTTTTTGCACTGGGAAAATGAAACAGTAAAGGCCAAGAGGTGCTGGTCACAAATCAGCCTACAACATGGAGACCAGCAGAGCCAAGGATGGCACATTCTCAGTGGCATAACGTGAACCCATGCCATGACTCGGGAGGTGGGGGGGGGTCTCTGAGTGGGCTTTCGGCTTCACTGCTGCACAACTCAGAGAAGGACAAAACCAACCACACTGACCGCATAACTCAAGGGCTTGAGCTGCAGAGCCACCACCACCAGCAGCACGACAGGAAAGGCAGGACTCAGTCTTCACCTGGCTGCCATGACGGGACTTCGACTGCACCAGCTACAAAAGTCAGCCCAGCTGGTGGGATATCTGTAAATTGTCAAACCTGATGAATCCAGTTTGGGGTGAGGGGGCACAGCCTTATTACAGCCGTGTGGTATGTAAGACAGGACCCCCACCCTGAAGCAGCTCCGGTAAGATTATTGAGGAACAGCTGCCTTGTGCTCAGTGGCATCGGAGCGGGCATTCAGCTTCACTGCTGTGCCAACTACGTTTCAGAGAAAATCAGTGAAGGTTACAACAGAACTTCACATTCTTAAAACCAGTGAGCCCAGTTCAGGGTTTTAGAGCCAATACCAGTAACATGAGATTCATGGCCTGGGTGCTGTGGGGTACTCCTGAATGGGCACTCGGTTTTCAGTGTTGCACCAACTAACTAACCTCAAATTCTCAAATTCTCACAACAGCTGAATACAATTCAGGGCACCAGGTGCCACAGCCTGGCCTGGCAGCACGAGATGCAAGACGGGAACCAATTCTGGGCTGGCTGCTGTGGGGAAACGTAGGAAAAGCCACCTTGTGCTCTGAGTGGGCATTTGGGTTTGTTGTGCCACCAGCTGCGCTTCGGAGAAAATCAGCCTCCATCAGGGTGTGCGTGTGGAATACGAGGCCGACTCTCCAAGCTCTCACCTGGGGTTCAAGTTTTGAAATAATTCATTTTTAATAGGGGGTCAGCTTCCAGGTTCACCTAAAGTAAGTCGTACCACCCCAGGACGAGAGGGGGCGCTGTCTCTAACAGCCTTGTCTCTTTTTTCCCTCACAGCCTCGAGGAACCGCCCCTTGAGGGCATGGAAGCAAAGGAAGCCCCGCCTCTTCCTGTCCAGATGTGGCGTCGTGGTGCACATCGGTAATACAAAGTGGAAATGAGACCCTGTGATTAATTATGGAAAATGTTTTGGTGTCTTTCCAGATGATAACATTGCATATTTTATTTATAATCTTCTAAATATAAAAATCTTTTGGAAGAGAACGAGTATAAATTTGAGGGGGTGGGGAAGGTGGGGGGGGGACTTTCCTAGTTGCCGATGGTCTGCATGGAGCTGAACGGGAAGTTGGAAGGCTGTGGCTGTGTGTGAGCGTGAAGGGAGGGGGTGAGCCTTTGACAAGCTGGGCAAGTGGCATCTCCGGGCAGAGCCAACCAGGGGCTGTGGAGCCAGGGGGCATGAGCGGGGGGACGACCATGGGAGGTACGTGGTGGAGTGTCCCCTCACTGGCGTATGGTCAGAGGGTCAAAGATTACAATCCGTCATTGTGAGAAAAGAGAAAATGGAGACAAAGACGAAGTCATGGAAAAGATATAAAGAGCAAGGAAGCAGAAGATACGAAGTAAGGAGAAGATGGTAAACCTGAAGGACAGGGAATGGGAATGAGGAAGAGGTTAAGGGCAAAGTGGAAGAATGAGGGTAGGAAAAGAGAAGAACTGAAGGAGACAACAGATGTGGATATGAAGGGCGTGCAGTAGTGAGGAGTGGGACAGCGAGGAAGACTATGGAGACAGCCAGCATTGACAGAGAAGAAGGCTAACGAGAGCAGAGGACACAAGAAACCAAGAGATCAAGTGAGGAAGGACAGACAAACAAAAAGCTGATGAAACCAAATAGAGGCGACATAGAGAAACCTGGAGGACGACGATGATGCCAGGGAGTGAACCTAATAACAGACCCACCTGGCACACCGCCACATGTCAGTCACCCACTCGGCTTGGCGCTCTGAAGTCAGGCACTGCTGTGCAGACCAGAGCAGGTGACACGGATTTGTGTTTTATTGCCTGATTTGAATAAAGGGTCAGAAACACAAAGGCAATGCAAGAGTTAAATCTAGGTGGGCGGGGTTAAGGTCTGGTGATGGGAGGGATAAATGAGAAGTGGGGTGCGGTCAGAGGAGTGGTCATGCAAGGAGGCGTGGTCGAGGCTGTTGTAGATGAAGGACTGAGCGGGCTGAAGGGAGAAGTCAGGAGTAGAGAGAGGATGAGGGTTTATGGGCGTAGTGAATAAAGGAATGGGCGGAGTGGAGGGAGGAGTTGCTACTGTAGCGAATAAAGCAAAGGACAAAAATAAGGGACGAGTCATTTCCATGCAGATGAGAAAATGGGTGGAGCTGAGGGAGTGATTGTGGGTGGGGCTGTGGGCAGAGCTCATCTGACAGCAGCAGGTAGCAGTGATGATGTGAGGGATGGAGGAAAAGGAGAAGACTGTGATGTCGGATGGCAGCTGGACAAATGGACAGAGAGAGTTAAAAAGTCAGCTAAACAATGTGGCAGGCAAGGGTTCAAAAGCATGCAGGCACTGAAAATAAATGCAAACTGCCAGGAAGCTGGTGAAGGAGTACAGACATGTCACAGCCTATTGTTTCCAACAGGTGACGCTGTATCACACTTTGGACCAGGCAAGTCGTTAGTTTTAGCAGATTTCATGATTGAAACGTTAGGGGGCGTGGTGGGGGGGTGTAATCGTAGTATTGTGCAAGTCATAAATGGAGGTCAGATCAAAGTACAGGGGCCATGGAAGAGCCCCCTTGAAGATCAGGCTAAAGCTCCTGCAGACACTCCAGCGATGCCACTGCCTTGGACCCCTAATGCAATGGTGAAGACACCCTGTGCTCTTGCATGTTTATCTCTGAGGGCACCTCCAGGGGTCACAGCTTCCTTGGCACACAAAGTCACAGCCCTGCCCTGCATTACAGGTGGTTTGAGGGGCATCACGTTTATATTATTCTGCTGCCCCCGGTGGCCAATATGTCACATTCAGAGTTTTGAGCATTACAGTCTCATGAGAACATTGGACTGATTGGTTTTAGGAAAGGCATGGATGGGTGGCGACCGTCCCAGCTGATAAACTATCTGATCACATGTTTGCCAACCTTTTGTGGTCACCTCCAGTCTTAACAACAAAGACGGAAAACTAGAGAAGTGAAGACCGAGTGACACGAAGACACAAAGCCCCCGGAGTATCAATATTTATCGACCCTGCCCTTCTCCAGGTGCCTTTCAGGAGAGGGACGCGCCATCTGCATCCACCGCAGGCAGCCTGACGGGGAGCTGGCATGAGCGTCCGTCAATTCCTCTCCCCATGCGGCGTGTGCGCCCCGTGAAGTGCTGGCGTGTTCCTGTCTCAGATTACATTAATTGGTCACGCATGATATAGAAAGCCAAACCAAAACCCTCAACGGGAAACTGCGGGGCCGCAAAAAAAAAGCGCTTTCTGTTCGATAAAGCCCACGTTTGCCAGCTGTAAACTGGGCACTCTGTTGCCATAGATACCGAGCTAAGCCAGCAAATCGAAGCAGCTACACCTTGTATCAATTGCTTTCAATTTAGCTCTCCGGTGATTTGAATAATGCAAAGATGTCCAGCCAGCCATGGCTCTTGATCCGGAGGGATGCTCCTTATTTTGGGCGTCTGACTTCAACCTCGGAGATGGCACAGTTGGGGCAACTGAGCCAGGCTAATGTGTAGATTTCCTCCCAGGTTAAGGTGCCACTTGAGTTAGAAAGCAGGGCAAGCTGCACTGAGGATGCCACACGTCACCTTCAGTTGGGGCTGGGTCACCTATTAGGAGTGGGCAAGCATCTCCTCGTCACCTCTGGTATCCAAAATGACCTGACACACATCTGAAAAGTAAGGGGGGTGGCAACAATCAGACAGCCATCTCTGTGACAGTGAGCCACCAACAGGCTGAGCTCCTTCATGTGCTCACCTGATGACATGATGGTGGCAAGGATGTCATTCAATTCTTCATGAACCCGGAAAAGCATCTATATTACAAAAGATGGCGACATTGTAAAAGTCGCGTCATGCAAAGCACCGCAGCCCCCATTCATTTAATGGACATGCCAACCACTGATGAATGCCACCGTGTGCTTCAAGACCTCCAGCAAGACCTGGCGCCTCAGGGTACTGAATAATGTGCTTGTCTTGCAGCAGATGTACTGTAACCTGGACGGGTGGCATGGGCACTGGTCTGACTGGTCAATCCAAAGCTTGGCACACAAGTGTGCATGCAGGGTGTCCACAAAATGAAGACGGCCACCTGCTTGGACCTTGTCAGGAGATGCTGTGGGTCATTTCTGTCGTAATGTGAGTAATGTGAATGCAGGTGCAACCACTCGCTGTGTTCTTTTGCCTTGATGATGGTCTTGGCTTCTTCAGAGGAGGCAGATCTGCCTTCCAGCTCTTTTGTGGACCCTTCCTTTACTAGAGGGTCAGTGGCTTTGTTGTCTTGTACACTGCAGTCGGCGGGACTGCATAGGGATGGCAGAGGGGTGGACATTGGTGACCAGTTCCTTGCGTCTGGCAGATTTCTGGGCCTCAGTAAAGAAGATGACATTACTGGAGGTGTCAGTCGTTCTCAACATGGGCAGCACCAGTCTGGATGGCCACTATTCAGCCATGAGGTTGGTGGAGAAGGCACAGGTAGTGAGGGAAAGCCCTTGTTCTCTGCCTCGCTGGTACCTGATGTGGATCCCGACACCACCGTTCTTCATTGTCTGTCTAGATCTGAGTCCAAGGTGTCTTCAGAGTTGCTGTCCTGGGTGTATTCCACGGTGTAGGACTTCTTCACAAACCTCAATGACAGGAATGTTGGCAGTTTATGAGGGGTATGTGGCCTTCACTCCACTTTTCAAGATGCTGAGGGATCTCTCTGGGTTCGTGGTCCAGGATGTCTTGTTGCCTTCACTGAAGGATCTTTATCAGATGCATGAAGCTTCCTGTTCAGTTGGCCGACACAGCCTGTCTTTCTTGGAATGACCTGGAAGCCTTGGTGACTTTAGAGCACCATCTTTGTGTCTCTGTGGTCCTCACGAGTTCCCGGTGGCATAGCGGGTTGTGGCGTCAGAGGCTTCAGCCCCTGCTTGTCTTTTAGTGAATGTACAAGAATGATAAGCCCTCATCTTTAGGTCTACCCAGTATGAATAAGCCCCCATGTTGATTTCGGTGTGAGTTATCGCTCAGCATAGTTTTCTGAGTTCGGGCAGCTCTCTTTATGGTGCAAGTTAAGAAGACAAAAGTGATCAGAAAGTCTTCATTCTAAAGCTGATGGGATGGGACAGTTGACTTTTGCTCTGCCCTCCTAAGAAGAGCGGTAACCCGGTGCACCATGTAATTATCATCATCATCATCATCATCATCATCGTCGGCATTCCCTTCATTAGACAGACCGTTCAGATTATGAATAGCAGCTGCCTTAAGATGGCTCTCAAAAAGCACGAGGATGCGCGAGGGTCCCAGCGGATCGCATTCTTCAAGTCTGTTAGAATAAACTGTTAAACCTTAGCCTTCACAAGGCGGTGGGAACATTTGCGGGGATTACGGCGGCTTTTGCCATCCTGATGCCTGCCCAGCGTGTTTCCTGAGAGTCGTTGTGACTAACCCCCCCTCTCCACGTGGCCCACGTTGTTTTTTTATTTTATTATTTTTCTATTATCATTATTTTTTATTATTTTTTTCTAGCCGACCTTCCGTCAGTCCATTAGGCGGCATAAGCAGCTGCCTATTGGTCGCCGTCATCTGGGGGGGCGCCATTTAAGGAAGTTAAGGATCAAGGGTTTTAGAAGAATTAAAAAAATGTCTGCATTAAAGGGGCGCCATTTGCGTTTCTGAAGGCTCGAGGACCCCACCTGCTTGTCAAACTATGATGATAAGGAGTGGGGGCTGTTAATGAAAGAAAACTCGTGAGGTAAAGCCCCCCAAAGCCTCTCTGAGTGGGCAGCCTTACTCACTGGGTGCTGTTTATGGAAGTAAAGGTGTAAGATGGGTCCAGCTGCAGACCTTCGCACTCACAGCCAATTGGATTGCAGGTTTTTGTCACCTGATTTACTTGACTTGAGTCAGATGACTCCTCCCCCAAGCCCACCTTAACCGTAGTGTAACCCGGCGTCATGAGTGACGTATAACAGAAAGCGATGACCTCCCCAATGCAGTGGAGCTCTGGGGGTCCACAGCTGGAGTACACCAAGGGGCACACACTCCTTTTAAGGTTTGCAGTAAACGGGCGCTGTTTGTGCTCTTGAAGGGGTGCACGGGCATCCAAGGGGTAGACATTGTTGTAGTACCTGGCAGAACTGGTTCAGATGCTACGGTTCCTTTCGCCAGATGGAATTGCGACAGAGAGACCGTGGGAAAGGTGGGAGTCGCATTTTGCCGATGCAGCGCATTACAAAGAGGTCTTAGCGGAGGTCAGAGAAGTCCCAATGATCTTTTTGGCCATTTAGGAGCTCGTGGTCAGAGACGCTGCAGTTCCCAAACCAGAAGGTGATTCAGGAGGTCAGAACGCTCTCGATGGTGATGAGAACTGATGAGAAGCCGAGATGCTGCTGTGCCTACCTGGCTATGGAGTTGGTGTTCATTGGCCAAGTAAGGTCAGCTGCCTGGGGCACACCAAGGACTTTGGTACTCTTGACCAACTCCACCGTAGATCCCTCAATGTATGGTGTGGACGGCGTCATCTTGTTGTTCAGATTAAGAGACTGCAGTCGCTCCAGTCCACCAGTCATCGTATCTCCATTCTGTAAGGTGGCCGATGAGACCCACCATCATCAAACCTAATGATGCTGGTAGAGCTGAACACAGCCGTCCAATCGTGAGTCAGCAGAGTGAACAGAAGTGGGCTGAATGTACAGCCCTGGGGGGCACCTGTGCTGGATATGGTGTTTCTGATGCAAACTGTTTGGGGTCTCTCTGTCTTGAAGTCCGGGATGCAGATGCGTACCCAACACTCCTGGTGGCTTCTGGGGATGATGGCATTGAAAGCCGTAGCCACAGTCTGTGAACAGCATTCTAGCATAAGCGGGACAGGAGGCCAGATGAAGAGTCAGTGATGTGGCATCTACAGTGGCATGGGTCCAGGAGAGAGTTGTGTGACATGAGAAGCCCAGCAGCTTTCAAGGGGTCCAAAAATGAAGCCCACGAGGCAGAGGACAGCCGGGGTCAGATTTGAGGGTGTGTTGACCACCAGAGAGGAAGAACCAGAAACAGAGGAGGTGCTACTGCCCCCTAGTGCTGTGAAAGTCCTAATGGGGCCGTGGAGACTGGTGGGGGGGGGGCATTGATATGGAGGGATGGCCACACTAAAACGTCACAGGGTTGGACCCTGCGTCGGTGTAAATCCACTCTGTGGACAGCGCCACACACTTGGGCGCTGCCCGTCTGCCCACCCATCCACACTCCACACACAGACGACCGTCACCCCAGAGGCATAACATTGACTCGCATTTTATTTTAATCTCTCATTTCAGTTTCTAATAAAACTCCACAGCAGATGGATGGCGACAGCAGGTTTTGGGAGGATCTTTTATTTATTTATTTATTATTATTTTATTTAATGTAAGGTTTATGGAAGATAAAAAAGCAAGTATTGATTTTTCAGGAGCAGCCATCTTCTTCTTAAAATGAATTAAAATCCCTGCTCTAGCGGCTTTCAGGAAGGCAGAATAATCCATCTGAGTGTGATGGGTATACTGCAGTGTGGGATGCTGGCCAGCAGGGGGCGCCCCCTTCTGCCCTGATGTGATAGCGGAGTGAATGTGGGGGGCGACGGGGCAGCGTAGCAGTTAAGGCTGGGGACTGTGGGTTCAAATCATGACACGGTATGACGGGTGCCCACAGCCTTGGCATCTCCCATTTCCCGGGGCACGTACCGAGATGGACTAGGACACTGAGGGCACAAACGTGGTGCAGAAAGCAGCCAGTGCATTTATTTCCAAACACTCAAAACAGTGTCCGAAAAGCTCAGTGCCAAGTTCTCTTCAATGAATACATAATTCCATAAAAACTTTGCACTTTTGGGGGCTTCAAATCATTCAGGAGACAATTCCAATAAATCGGAAAACTATCAAGATTAAAAGCAAAGTCAGAATCGTCTGCTCTCTGCACCTCAGTCCTGTCTCCTCAGAGAGTGCGGGTAGCCATCTTTGGCACTTGACCCCCTCCCACCATCCTTTGGCGTACATTAGGACTTTGTGAACCCAGCTCCCTCGTCTCACCGTTAGACAACTATCAGAGTAATCAGCCGCTCGTCATCCTCACAAAGCTCCCCAGGAGTGACCTGATCCTGAAGCACCGTAGCCCCTCGCTCCACACGGGTCATCCCGGACCCCTCACTTCCTTTCCTCCTCACTGGCTCGGTCCCAGCCCTATTATTCTCCCTGTTTTCCTGCACCCTTTCTCAGCCTGACCTTCTTTCTTCATTTCCGTCTTCTCCCTTTTCTTCTCGACTCAGACCCCTTTAATACCCTGCAAGTGCAGGGGCACCACATGATCTGCGGACACTCAAAGAGGGCACTGGCTGCATCTGTACTTGTAACGCGCACTTGACCAATTCCCTCATTAAGTTTCCACTGCACACACCTACACTCTTTTTATAAAACCCACTATGGACCCCCTCAGCAGTGATGTGAAGGATGGAGATCAGATAACAGAAAGCTTTTTGTGGTGGTTTCTTGCTGCTAAATGTGCTGTGACAAATATGGGGGCAATTACTTTTTCACACGTGAGCTAGGGTTGTTCTTTGGCTTGTGATACTCCCAGAGATGCACTTGGGCGCGTCATCAGTGGTGTTACCAGGGGTCTTCGGGTGCTTCTGCTCTTTTGGAACTTCAGACACCTTCATCCAGGTGACCCAGCCAGGGGTGGTCAGCTCCCAGCTTGTGTACTCATTATTGGTCCTTTTCTGCTGCCCCTGTGGTGGTCCTGATGGCTCCCACTGTTTGCATGTTGGTTGTCTAGGAGACTGTAGGCCTAACACGAGGATCGAGCTGCAGAACGTCTACTGGGCCACAACGTGCTCTCCACTCGTGTCTGCTGCACTCCACCACCAAGACGCCATACCAGCTTCATTTCATCTCATTTCTCCTACCAGGGGGCTGTTAGCCCCAGCCTGACTACCTGCTTTGATGATTGTGAAGAGAGCACCAGGTCTGGACGGAGGGTGGTCTCTAAGACGTCAAGCTGCTTCCCAGGTCTACACTCATTTGCCAGTCATGTGCCATTCCATGGAGTCTCCTTGTGTTGCTGCTTTAAGAAAACCTGTGCACCGCTGTGGACCCCCATGCACTTCACCACACATTGGCAAGCCCCTTCACCTGTCTGGGCTCCAATTGGAAAAATAAAACAAAAGAAGTTCAACCAACTGTATCTCAAATGTTGCAAGTTGCCTTTGGATAAACATGGAAGCCCAATGCTAACCCTAACCCTAATGAGACCTTTATGGAAGGAAAAGAAGAATCCCAAAACCTACAAGGGCTGGAGAAGGTCTGGGGCCAGATGTGTGGATACGTCTTGGTGCCCACAAAACAAGCCTTTAGCTATGGGTGACATGAAGGAGCCTTGATCGAAGAAAAATCAACGAGAAGAAAAACTCAGACAAGAAAAACAATTCCGAAGATGGGCATACTGGGCCATCGGCGCATAACGACAGGACCACTCGCTTCCACTTTGATGAATGTGTGTTTGGCATGAAGAGCCACCCTGTGTTGCACTCAGTGCTCGCCTGGTAACCCAAATGGACGTGTAGGAATCTGGAAATAGAGGAGTGGCCTGGTGGCCACGTGACAGTTAATGCTGTAATTGTCCCCCAGGCCACCAAGGGGCAGTGTGGCTTAGACCTGTGAGGGAAATGGAGAGAGCAGCTCATCTGGTGCTCCCAGGCCTAGTAGGAGAAGCGTTCAGGTGACCCTGGTGCCACTGGGTGGAGCCCCTCAAGGACACCAGGAGGCTTTAGTAAGGAAACTCAGAAGGTGTTTCTGGCCACAGGTGTCAAAGCCTCTTCAGATCAGAATGGTGAGGAGAGCTTGGAGATGGGGGAGCCAGTGACGAGGGTCCAACAGGCAGTTGGCCAGTGAAGGTGTTAGTGTGTGAGCAGAGCTGAGGGGGACTATAAGGCTTGGGCTTTCATATCTGCCCCCCTCCACCCCCTTTGTATTCTTCCTTTGTCTTTTACTACTCTGGTATTTGGATTCAGAGACGGCTCATGAGCGCCCCCTAAAGTCCACAGTGGGTAAGTGAACTGATCCCGAAGCCCAGCTAATGATGGGGTGCAGCTCTGCCTCCAGAATTCTGTGTAGAAGTAGTTAGTCTTCAAACCCGACCTTTGATCTTTTGCAAGCGTCCCTGGGGGTCTTTTCTTTGTGTCCTTCCATACGAGATGCAAACAGAGTGACTTGTTGAACCGTCTGAAGTGTAATTTCCTGATGCCGCAGACACCATTAGAAACGAATTAAGACCCCCTTTAATCAATTAGAAAGTCACCGTCACCAACAAGGAACGTGTGATTTGCGACTTAATGGAGCAGATGCTTTCATTTGTTACCATTAGAAGCACACTTGCCAGAACCTCATTTACAGTTTGGCTCTCGCCAGACCTCAGCCCTCCGAAGATTCCTTTGTGTTTTTGAAGCAATTTTTGGATTTTCTACAATTGTAACCTGGCAACACACAAGATGGGGGAAAGAAGAGTTGAACAGGCTTTGGAATAAACGAGAACCTGAGCGAGGGCTTCACTGGCCATTTACAGTAAAAGGCCTCACCTCAGGCAGCCAGAGCCCAAACTCAAGAGGCATTGCTGCCGAAGGGCCGTAGCCCACTCCCCGTTGTAGACCTTCTTTAAGGCAGACATACTTGCAGGTTTGTGTGCGTCAACTGCTCATTTCAGCATCTCTGCTGGGTTCAAACCCTTCTGAGGCGTCTCCCATGACTCCGTATAATCCAAAGGGTTGGAATCTAACTCAACGTTGGTTCACACACATGTCTGCAGTATCGCCATCACCCTAACTGACCAAGTGCCCATGGGTTCACTTAAAACTCAATGATCCCTGTCAGCTGATTGGCACCCCTGAAGGACCCCTTATCTACTACCAATACTGCCACCTGGTGACTCCAGCACTGCACTGTACTGCACCCTTAGTTTTCAAATCCCATTGAAGGAGCAGAGCAGGCTCTACAAGTGCTTGAACACACTCAACTGAGAGCGCCCCCTGCTGGCTACAAGATCACATTGGTGGCTGATGGACCCCCACCGTGAATTTAAAAGATGCCTTAACTACTTGAGGCTATCATTAGAAAGACACTATATATAATGAGATTTCAAAGCCTGGCATTGTGCCCTCTTGTTCCCAGTAGTGGGCGCCTCTGGACGTCGACAGACACCATTTGAATCTTGAGATCCTCCCGGTGGTCCCCTGCATTCCAATGAGCCAGTGACACATAGAGGTCCAACACCCTGGCCCAGTGACATTGTAGCAACATGTTGTAAATGTCTGACCCACAGGCGGAGGGCACCCCGTAGGCTGGCATGCTCCCAATTGCTGTGCTCCTGGCAGAGGAACAGTAGACTGTACTTGTGATGAGGATGGCGCCCGGTCTCAGTGGCTGCCCTGACCAGACGTTCTGCCCGCAGCTTAGCCTCAGGGTAGATTACGGCGAATGTAGAAGGCCCGGTGGGGATCTGCTAAGAGCGGAGAGCAAATCGCTGCCAGGGAGCTTCATTAGCCGGAGAGGCGCTGAGGAGCTGCTCGCTCGGCCGTTATGGCGGTCATCTGGGACGCCAGGCCGGCCGTAATGAGTCTTTGATCTGAGAGTCCGCTGACTGCAGGGATGCCCCGAGGTCGCCAGAGCCCCACGGCTGCAGCATTGGGCTGCTGTGTGTTCTCTCTGCGCTCCCCTCTCATGCCAATGTGGATGCCACTCATCAGATTTGTGTTCACCTAGTAAGCCCACCTCCCCCAAAGCCCTGCCCGGCAGCTGGCAGCTCCCCAGTGCCCCCTCATCTCTCACATGCCCCTTGTGTGTTTGGACATATGCTGCACAAGCTGCTGAAAGCTGAAGGGTCGAGTTGGGCCAGCTGTCTGAGCGCCAGGAAGCTGAAGACCCCCGGCTGGGATAATCGCTGCCAGAATGCCAAGCCGACGCCACCCTGCTGCCCCTGATGTAATCCCGTCAAGAGCAGGCGCTGCTGACCTTCTCAGGCACCATCTAAAGTAGAGAAGCCACACTTGAGGAGAGAAGGGCTGCATAAAGATAAGTCCAGGAAAGGAGAGCCTCATTGTGTATAGCGCCTTTCGCAGACAGCATTATGGCAAGACACTTGGTAAAAAAATATTTAAGTAGAAAAAGGTGACCAAATCAAAAAGCACACAGCTCTTTTCAGATTGTCTTCTGTTGTTCCTCTTCCTCAGCGAAGTGTGCACTTGTGACGTAAGACAACGTGCCACCAGTCTGAAGGAGCCACCCGCCTGCCTGGGTTCAAGTCACCACCATTGGAATGAAAAGTGGGACGAGTAGAGTGCGGAAAGACAAAATGAGATTTGGAGTCTCGAGGGGCAGCTCACCCACTCAGGGCCATAACAGGACAGAAGAGACGCTTCTGCTATCCACTGGGGGGGGGGGGGGCAGCAGAGCAGAAGGGGGCACTGAGTGGCCAGAAAGGGCAGGCCTGCCAAGCTCAGGCCTCCAGGGAGCGGGCATCCTGACCTTAGAGTAGTGGAAAGCAGAAGAGGCTTTCAGGGCATTGCCAGGGATGTGGGCATTTGTGCCAGTCGGTGTGTAGAGGAATTGGTAGAGTGAAAAACAAAGTGAAATATGATTAACAAAAAAAGCATCATTAGTGTAATTAAGGCTACTTTTTGAAATTCCTGTTATTAAAATGTATACATTCAATTATTATTATTATTATTATTATTATTATTATTATTATTATTATTATTATTATTTAATTAAAAGAATGTTTGATGCTACTTTATATATGCTATTCATATTATCATGTATATTGCCTTGAAAATTTCATTACTTATATTATTATTAGTATTAGCATCAATGTATTAACATTATTAGATTTTTCAACCTTGTGTAATGAGGATGATGATGATGGTGATGATTTATTATTATTATTACTATTATTATACTGTAACTTTTCCAACCTTCTGTATTCAAGTCAGGGTTGCAGTAGACAGGCAGGTCGAAACCTAGATAAAATATTGGCTTATTGATGGGCATTATTATTATTATTATTATTATTATTATTATTATTATTATTATTATTATATAACCCACACCAGACCACTTTATCTAGAGTGTGCCTATATTCTTCAAAACCTGGCAATGTAATTACTTCACTCAACCAGCAGAGGGTGCCACTCTTTGTGTTTTGCAAACTTCTACAGTTCATCTGACAATGTAATTACCCCGCATTGCCATTTGAGGGCACCGTTCTGTGTTTTGTCAGATCCCACAATTGTAATTACTTACTGCACATCACCACTGGAGGGCCCCGTGTCGTGCGTTTTGTAAACTTGCACAGCTCACTCGACTGTGTGATCACCAGCTCTGATTTTTTTTTTGTTTTTAATTTTCACAATTCACCTGATAGTGTAATCACAGCCTTTGAGGGTGCAACTCTGTGTTTTGTGAAATCCCACAAGTGTAATTACTCCACATCAGTGCTGAAGAAGGCCACTCAGTGTGCTCCATAAATGTACACAGTTTGCTTGATTTTTTAGTTTCTTCATTTTTTTTTTGTAAAATCTTAGAAGTGTAATTACTCCATATCACCACTGGGGGAGCCCCCACTCTTTGTGCTTTGCTAACTCTCACCATTGACCTCACAGCTGTGTTCAAACAGACAAGAGGACAATCGTGAAGAGTTGGGGAATTCACCCCATAGAATGCAATAGCAAATTGCAAGAACTAAAGGAGTAGTCATACAAGACTGAGTCAATGCTGACTGACTGACTGACTAACAGAGTGAATGTTTGGGTTTTTATAGGTGGAGGACAGGAAGGGGTGGGACCTCAAGAGGAAATGAAATCTGCAGGAGGGTGTGATGAAGAAGCGGAAGTGGGTGGAGCCTTAACTGTTTTTTCCTTCTGGTGGTCTGTGGAAGATGGAACAAAAAGGTCTTAGTACTGTTCATCAACCCCTGACTTTGTATTTTATTCCCAGTTAAGCCCTTAGACTGCCTCCCATGCCCACGTGTGTGACATCGCCAATGGTGGTCACCATCAATGCGTTTCATAAATTCACACGGTGCCCCAGTGTTGTAATTAATCCATCTGACCACTAGAGGGTGACACTCTATATTTTCTAAAATTACCAGACATCACAACTTGGAGTCGATGCTGCCAGGTTAGGCTCCAGTCTGCCTCAAGCCTGACTGGTCTAACTGGATGTAAGAGGACTTTGTGTCTTTATGTTAGCGTCTTCTTGTTTTAATGCGTCTCCATGCAGAACATTAGGATCAAACCCGCGTTGGCAGAGCCTCCTGGCAGCAGCAGCTGATCTGCCCGTCATGTCTCCCTTGTATTCAGATTTACTTACGTCACCGTGAGCAGTGGTCCTCACTAAGCTCATTGTCCTGTTGTTTCTTTGCTTTGTTGAGTTACCTTATTTTATACCTGACAGCCCGCTCGGTTGTTCTGTGTTGTTATTATTATTATTATTATTATTATTATTATTATTTGCACTTTTTCTAGCATCGCTGACACCGTAGACTGATGGGCATGTGGCTCTCGCTCATCCCTGTTGTGTCCGCCTGACTTTTCTGTGGGCAGTTGACTTCCTGACCCTTGCTGCCCCTGAATTGCCCCTGCCATCCTTCTGTGCCCGGTGTCCGACTGCTGATCCATGGTGGGGTCTCAGAGTGGGCCACCCATGTCCTTATCAGCTGCCTGCTCGGTTGGCCCCCTTTGCCCAAACTTTTTCATCTTCCATTCCCTGTTGCCCACGTCTGGGTGATTTCTGACTGCTGCCCGCCTGCTGCCCGCTTCCATTCCACTGTTACTTGCTATCGATGCCAATCTCCAAATGTATTTATTTTTTAAACTCCAAGAAGAAACCGTCTGAAGTGCAGTTCGATTTGGTCGTAACGTTATTTTCTTTCTTTTAATTCTCCGTCTTTGTCTGTCTTTTGCTCTGTCTGTGTCTGTCAATTCACATCAGCTCGCTAATGCTTTCCTGGCATCGCCATTAAAGAGCCAACTCTCGGTGCATCGTTCGCATAGACAAAAACGAATAAAGGCTCAATTACGTCTTTTTGTCTTTTTTGCCTTATTGGTGTCTGATATTTCCAAGCGTCTGGAAAATAGATGGCTTCAGCATTAAGTGCTGTCGTTCCCGCTCACTCACTCACTCACTCGCCCGCTCACAAGGCGCTCCACTCCCGTTTGCTTCTCGCCACTCGTCTCTCACAATCCTGCCGTCTACGCTGCTAACCTCTTTCAGAGGATTTTCTTCTGCTAATTGTTTC
This sequence comes from Erpetoichthys calabaricus, assembly GCF_900747795.2. Taxonomy (NCBI): domain Eukaryota; kingdom Metazoa; phylum Chordata; class Cladistia; order Polypteriformes; family Polypteridae; genus Erpetoichthys; species Erpetoichthys calabaricus. The sequence goes on along the minus strand of NC_041410.2, from coordinate 98,685,398 downwards.
CTTGTCTGCTGCCAGTGTCATTGCTGCCATCTTATCACATTTTCATCCACTTACTGTATCTACGCTGATCAGGACCCCCGGCTTCCTTTGCAAGCAAAGACACTACGTGACCCCTTTTATTGACCCTCTTTATTAGCTGACACTTTAGAGTCAAACATTAAACTTTAGACGTTTTTTTTCCTCTTCTTCTCCCAGCTCTCCCTTTTTATTAGTGGTCCTCAAGTCTGGGGTGTCAGGCTTCAGCTCCGGGTTTGCCCTGAGATTTGGTGGGCTTTTAGAATCATTTGTGCAAATTATGGCCATGGATGGCACTTCAAGTAAAACCCACTCGGCAATCACGCTGACGAATAGCAAAGGTGGGGATGAAAAGGGGAGGGGACTTAGTCTAGAGGCGGGACTTGGTCCAACATTGGGGTGGGGCTCATCCTAGTGGCAGGGCTCAGTCAAGAGGTGGAGCATTGGGGTGGGGCTCATCTTAGGGGCAGGGCTTTGTCTAGGGGTGGGGGTCATCCTAGGGGCAGGGCTTGGTCTAGGGGTGGGGCTTATCTTAGCAGAAGGGCCTTGGACTAGGGGTGGGGCTCATCCTAGGGACAAGTCTTGGTTTAGGGGTGGGGTTCATCCTAGGGGCAGGGCTTGGTTTAGGGGTGAGGTTCATCTTAGGGGCAGGGCTTGGTTTAGGGGTAAGATGGTCATCCTAGGGGCAGGGCTTGGTCTAGGGGTGGGGCTTATCTTAGCAGAAGGGCCTTGGTCTAGGGGTGGGGCTCATCCTAGGGGCAGTGCTATGTCTAGGGGTGGGGGTCATCCTGGGGCGGGGCTTTGTCTAGGCATGGGGCTCATCTTAGTGGCAGGGCTTGTCTAGGGGTGGGGGTCATACAAGGGGCAGTGCTTGGTCTAGGGGTGGGGCTTGGTCCAAGAGTTGCGCTCATCCTACAGGCGGGGCTAGGTCTAGGGGTTGGGCTCATCCTAGGGGCAGGGCCCAGTTTAGGGGTGGGAACTAGACATAGGAGTTGGGGCTCAGTCTGGGGGCAGGTTACAACACAGGGGTGTCCTTTTGTTGATTCCTCATAGAGTTCCAGAAGTCTAATGACTTTCCTTGTCCAACCCCATCTTGAGTATTTGCTAATGCTCCTAATTCCTTCCATTAGTTTCCACGTGATGTACGTTAAGCTTACTGGCCTGTAGTTGCCTGGATCACACCAATCGCCCATTTTATGCCGTGACATAAAGTTTGTTCGCCTCCAGTCTTTAGAAATATTTGAAAAATATGCAGCAAATGTTTATGTCGGACCCCTCTGACCTCTTGCAGCGCTCTGTAATTCATATTATCTGGTCCTGGTGAATTGTTCGACTTCAGCCTCTTTAATCAGCTCTTCTCCCTCTAGAATTTCCAGGTCTCTCACTACACTACTAACTCTACATTATTTTTGAGAGATTTTTGACTTCTGTACGCGTATAAATGTGAATAAAGTGCCAGTTCTAAGCCCATATATTCTCGCTCACCTTTATATTCCTAATAACGTCACCTCCTCCATTCTTGTACTACTTAAATATTGAAAGAAGGTCTTTGGGTCATCAACGCGTATGTAGGAAGGAGGATTTTGAAATCAGCTCTAAGCTGAACTGGCAGCCATTGTAAGGACTCCAGGATGGGGGTTATGTGGTTGGACTTTGTAGTTTTTGTAAGGAGCCTCGCAGAACTGAGGTCTACATAAAGAAAGATCTGAACAGCCTTTGGAGTAATCAGCCCTGCATGAATTAATTTCTTAGTATCCTTCGTACTTAGATGCCATCTCAAACTTTCCCATGTTTTTAAGCTGGGATAAACCAGATTTAGCTAACACTGAGTTTAAAAGGACAGGCTGGTGTTAAATGTAATGCCCGAGTTGTGTGCCAACCCCGTTAAACCAGCATTGGGCCTACTGAGTTAAAAAGTGACCCAAACTCATTGGGGTCTTCACCAACCCAACCCAATTTGGATTAAGCTATCACTGTGATTAGTTGGCATTGCCCCCCCACTAGGGGGCGGCCTCACCCTCAGCAGACTCCCTTCTTCCATTCCTCTGTTCTTCTCCATAATTTCCTCAAGTCCTCCTTTCCTCGTATTCCCCTTTGAAACGTGGCATTTCGGGGGGCACGCTCGATTGCTTTTCCACCCTACAGTCATTTATATTTTAATTCAATGCCAGCCACAGAGACAGAGAGACAGAGAGAGAGAGAGAGCAGCTTGTGGGTCTGACCAACAGACCCCCGCCAACGTCTCCCCAAATCTTCAAATGAAATTAGAGAGACTCTGCGCTCGGAAGTTTAATAAAGGCGGCCGAGGAAGCGCGCGCCGTATCGAGCATTGAGAATGCAACAGAAGAGCCGAGCGGAGCGCGGTTATGAAAACAAATAAAATAAAATAAAGCCGACTCATCAATTACGGGCCGGGCTCCGCGTGCTCCCCGTGCCCTGATGCGATATGCGCGTGTGCCTCTACGGAGCAGGGCACCTAATGTGATAGACCAGGCTGCAAAGTCATTTTTCACCAAGCGTGGCGAATGAAAAAGCTGATAAAAGCCGGAGAGGGAGCCGGGCGCTGGTGCCGAGCAATTACAGGGTTCAGCGGTTTAACTCCAGGTACCCCCACCGCGCCAAACACTTGGGGGGAATGGAAATGATGGCAGATGCTAATAAGGCTCATCCACCGCCTTTGGTGACCGATGAGCTTGAAACTTGGAGAACTGGCAGGCCGGACCAGAAGAAGAGGGCAGGAGACAAACGAAATGTGACCCCCAAAGGGTCTTCTTCATGGGCTATGCTGGGTTGTAGCAGGAGCCCCCAAATTTAATGAAGATGTAGATAAAATATTTGATCTTTGCTAACCAAAGAAGTGTTGCTACTCCTAGGTTTGCCCATCATGTCCCCTTGACCCCCCTGTGATAAGCCAGTCACATGCACAGCAACATCCCGAGTGGGCAGCCACTAGTCGGAGTGGTAGGGTGGGCCACATAATGGCTGTCAGAGCGTGAAGATTGGCGCGATTTGAGGTGTTGTAATAGCTGGAAAGGCCAGCGAGTGCTTTGTGGGGCCAACGTCAAGTGAAAGTGAAGCTCTCAACCAAGCAGTTCACTGATCTCCACAAGACGCCCCCACCACCGGACACAATGAAACCAAACTAGGCTGACGCCAGGGGGTGGTGAGTCGCTGGTTTTCTGTGCACACTTTCTATGGAATTCAAGAGCTTAAAGTTTGAAATTGAAGAAAAGAGAAGGGCGCACCTCAATGTCCTGGATAAATCGTCCACCAGGGCCGCGTCCAGTTTGGCCCCCCGAATCATCCCCTGTCTCTAATTGGCTCTCTCCCTCTAACCCCTTCACCACCTAATAGCTTAATAGAGTGAGTGTGCTGGCACAGTAATGGCCGCCGTCACATCATCCAGGTGGGTGCTGCACGTTGGTGGTGGGCGACGCGGCTCCCCTCTGTCTGTGTAAAGCACTTTGAGTCGATTACCACGATTATGGGCGGTGGGTGACGGGTGGAAAACAATTCAACTTACTGGTTCAGCGATGTGCTTTGATGACAGATCAGACCGTCTCTCTCTCTCTCGATGTCATTGGTGTTTTGACGTCTGACCACCCGGGTCAACTCCATTCTTCTGAAGGCGTGTCTCATGTCCAGGAGGGTTCGAGTGGGTTCTGTCCGTCCAGAGCTGATCGTGGTGCCGGGTGTCTCAGCCGGGGTTCTTACGTCTCTTTTGTTCATTTCAGGTTCTTTATATCTCAATATAAAGAACTCAGGGTCTTCCACATCCCCAGGCTGCCCATCTGACGTCTCTCGCTGCAGCTTTTGGGATTATTGGGCCTTCTGCTTCCGTTCCTTGGATTCTCTCTCGGGAAAATTGTCCGCTTGTTTCAGCCAACTCGTCTTTGCCTTTTGTGCTCCCCGGAACTCTCTTTTTGTTGCAGAGCATTTCTTGAAATCAATCTTTCTCTTGTGTTATTTATGGAGATTCTGTTCTTGCTCACGTTCCACCTGGGGTTTGGTGGTCTACCCCACCCCTAGTGGACATTGTTGGGAATCCTAACTCGGCACCCTGGGCTTGCTCAGATTTCCAAGAGGCCTGCTGGACGCCCTATGGGGTCCTCCATCTTGCCCGTTTCGTCATTCTTCTCCTTAGGCAGGTCATCTTGGTGCTGATGAGCCCCCCCAACCCGTGTCTTCAGCCATCTGATCTTCCTCACCTTCTCCTTGGCTCACTCGTTTCTGTTTCAGGTCTCCGTTTGAGCCTGCAGTGGGCGCTGTACGCCATACACATAAGTGTCCGGTGTTTAAGATGGGGGCGGCACGGTGGCGCAGTGGGTAGCGCTGCTGCCTCGCAGTTAGGAGACCCGGGTTCGCTTCCCGGGTCCTCCCTGCGTGGAGTTTGCATGTTCTCCCCGTGTCTGCGTGGGTTTCCTCCCACAGTCCAAAGACATGCAGGTTATGTGGATTGGCGATTCTAAATTGTCCTTGGTGTGTGGGTGTGTTTGTGTGTGTCCTGCGGTGGGTTGGCACCCTGCCTGGGATTGGTTCCTGCCTTGTGCCCTGTGTTGGCTGGGATTGGCTCCAGCAGACCCCCATGACCCTGTAGTTAGGATTCAGCAGGTTGGAAAATGGATGGATGGATGGATGGATGGATGTTTAAGATGGTGTGGGGTGGGAGTGTCGAAGAGTGTCATCAGACTTGGAAGAGGGGACCACCCTTGGACTTTACAGAGCAGCGAATGCAGGGTGGGATCAGCCCCCCGCTCTGCCGCTTCACTTGCTGCCCTCAGCCTCCCCTCGTATTCTTCGTCCTTTCCCTCCGCCCTGGGAGCTGCGGTTAGAGGTCACTGAGTAGCCATTCTCGGCGGTCTGGCACTGCCGCGATGTGAAAGATGAAATCTTAATCCTGATAAAATCCATGAGGTTTTAGTGATGGCTGTTCGATGGAGAGCGGCTGGCACCTAGCTGATTGATTTCTCTTTTATTTGGAGTGTTTATTGATGTTTAAAATGAGATTGCACTGATTAGGAGAGTTCTCTTACTCAAAAGAAAATAGCAACAGATAACCCTTTCCCGGCCACCCGCCGCGCTCTGGCCGTCTCGCCAACGTCGTGGGTTTCACTCGCCCCGTCGACGGCTTTCTCAATATTGAATTTGCAGCGAGTTCTCGAAACCCTCTTATTAAATTCATCACATCCCCTCCATCGGCTCTTCCCGACTCGATTGGATTTCTCCGTCTCTTTGATTACGGCCCCTCACTGGCAAATTGGAAGACGCCCCCTGCTGGTGAGACCAAGGGCCGGCACGGTCAATCAGTCCATTAATCAATATTTTATAAGCGGCCTTTTGTGAAGCAATTGACCTGCCCTCAGGGGTTTTTTTGGGGGGGGGGTTAGGGGGAGTGTCAGGTGCCTGGGGGGGGGTTGACACACATGACAATACTGATAAAGACGAGTCGCGTGGAAAAGGAACTTCCAGGGGGAAAAGGAGGCCATCTGTGCAGTGAGCAGAAGATTGCTTTAAAGAAGTCGGCGCGCCGACCAGGGGGGGCTTTTGTTCAAATCCTAATGCTGTTTGCTTACATTAAGGACCGCCGGATGCCTGCTGCTAGATAAGATGAGTGAGATGCGGCGGTGGAAGGCGACGTCAGGTCCTAAAGCACAGAGTCGGTGGTCTCTACCACGGCTCAATACTGCGTTTTCGCTTTCTGGGTGTCAAAACATAAAGTATATCATTAATTCTGGGGGGTCTCGAGCCCAGGTCATCGCCGATATTTTTTTTGTCTGTGTATTACTCACATTAAAAATAATTTGGATTCTCCCGGGACCCCGCGCCTGCAGTTCTGAGGGTCTCTGTGTCTGTCTGTGGCTAGCGATTGCCAGGTGGGACCTTGGGATCCGATGTTCACACTTTATTGATCGTTTTCTGTGGACATGACGGTACATTTAATGGCTTTGAAGGAGGACGATTCTTATTCTGAGTGCAGCTTTCTTGCAAACTCTTCAGTCTGAAACTTTCTAATATTTTAACATTTGTTTTTTCCACAACACCTTTTTCTTTTCACGTGGGTGCCGACATTTTGTGGTTTAAGCTGATTACCACTAGCAGCCATGGCACAATACAGGACCACCAGAGGTCGTGACCTATGATGTCACAGGACATAAAGGTCAGCTCAAGGACCTTCTGGTTATTCAAGTTCTGGATAAAAATCTTTAACAGACAGTGTATGTTATTAATCGAGGGCTTTGTTTTATTTCTGTAACTCTGCAATGGCCAGTGTGGCGTGCTGGGCTGATAAGATCACATCGAGAGATGCCCACCAAGCCAACACGCTAATTAAGAAGGCTTGATCTCTAATGGGACGCCTTCTGGGCCTGCTGGAGGTGGTGACGGAATGAAAACAAAACTGCCGGCCATTATGAACAATGCTGCACATCCTCTTTCTGTGGCACACTAGCATTGAGGATGTTGTGGTTCTGGCACCACAAAAAAAAAACACAGATGAGGCCTTCAAAGAGACCCCCAGTATGGCCAGACCCAAAAACAGGCCTCACCCCAAGGCAGCCTGACCCTAGGAAACCGGGAGGCTTCAGGCCTGTTTTGATATGAAAATGGAAAACAGGCTTTTAAAGTTCAAAATGTCTCAAGTATCCGGAGTAGCATGAAACTCTGGCGTGTGCAGAGACAAGGCCCACCAGAATCTTTATTAAAAGGGGATTCATTAGTAAAAATTGCAAAAATAACAAAATACCCAAAAATTTATTTACAAAAAGAGGCAAAAGGACTTCCCTAAAAAGGCAGTCCAAGGTAACCCCATCCCAAAATGTTGAGCAGAAGAAGAAAAATCCAAAAAATAAAATAAAAAAAACAGTAAATCCAAAAGAGCAAAAATCAAAAAGAGGAAAACTCAGCAACACCAGCGCATACAATGGGACTACAGTACCCATGAGCCTCTAACGCACTGGGAGCTGTCACTCAACAGAGACTGACAGGAGACCCCGCCTCTTGGAGAACCACCCACAACACCCAAGGGACGTGGCAGAGAGAACAAAACTGAGAAAGAACAAACTAAAATGACAGCATATAAAGAAGACAAGCAAATAAGAATACTAACATACACATACAAAATAAAGAATTAAAATGAAGGAAAAACACAAAAAAGGAATTTAAACATAAGTCATGTGTAATAAAACAGTGGACTTTTAGACAACAAATTTTGCCAGCAGAAGTGAGTCAAGAAACACAGCAAGACGTACTGGGACACCAGCGCAAAATCCTGGGGTGTGTCTGTAGGTTAGAATGTCTATCTATCTATCTATCTATCTATCTATCTATCTATCTATCTATCTATCTATCTATCTATCTATCTATCTATCTATCTATCTATCTATCCAATTAATCCTATTATCTATCTATCTATCTATCTATCTATCTATCTATCTATCTATCTATCTATCTATCTATCTATCTATCTATCTATCCAATTAATCCTATTATCTATCTATCTATCTATCTATCTATCTATCTATCTATCTATCTATCTATCTATCTATCTATCTATCCAATTAATCCTGCCAACTACGCTATCTATCTATCTATCTATCTATCTATCTATCTATCTATCTATCTATCTATCTATCTATCTATCTATCTATCTATCTATCTATCTATCTATCTATCTATCTATCTATCTATCTATCTATCTATCTATCCAATTAATCCTATTATCTATCTATCTATCTATCTATCTATCTATCTATCTATCTATCTATCTATCTATCTATCTATCTATCTATCTATCCAATTAATCCTATTATCTATCTATCTATCTATCTATCTATCTATCTATCTATCTATCTATCTATCTATCTATCTATCTATCTATCTATCTATCTATCTATCTATCCAATTAATCCTGCCAACACCGCTATCTATCTATCTATCTATCTATCTATCTATCTATCTATCTATCTATCTATCTATCTATCTATCTATCTATCTATCTATCTATCTATCTATCTATCTATCTATCTATCTCTGCCTGAATGCCACCTTCTAGCGAGTTAACACCTGACAAAGAACAGGAGGGCACCGAGCTCAGCCTGTTAAAATCACAGCTGCAAATCCCACCGCTGACTCTAATCTCAGGTCTCCATTCAGGAGTTGTCCTCGCAGTTAAGTGCCTTGACGTGTTCTGGATTGAGGATTGCTGCGAAAGGTGCAATAAAATATAAAGATGTGTGAGCTCAGCAACATTTCCTTTATTTTCAGCTTTTACACAAACCCGACAGTACAGAAAAACAAATGAAATTAATGAATAAATAAACAGAATTACATACAAAGCCTGTGCCAGTCTGGGTATATTAGGTGTGCTCAGTGGGTGTCACTTCTGAGAATTCACTGAGTCAATGACCCCTTCACTGTAGTGGTGCCCCCTGCTGATGAAGCTAACAATAAACACTCAGGGTTGCCAAGGTGCATCTTTAGGTCAACAGGCCTTAGTGATTTTTACATTGCATACGGCCACCATCATTGGCCCCTAGTCACCCACACACCCCCACTTATCCCCAGACCCCTTTTAACCCCCCCCCCCCAACACCATTCTTGTCCTCAGCTCATTCACTGGTGGGTCCACATCTGCTTAGATTCTCCATTCTGTCCTGATTTGTACTTTTATGGCGAGAGCTGCTTCATCTGGAGATGTTTCACCCTCTCTGCTGTAAAGCGGACATTTTCTGCTTGCTGTTAAATTTGTTATAGATAGATACAAAAACAAAGACGTGAAAGATTATAACCTTTACGACAAAAATCAATTAAGAAAAAATTTTTAAAAAACCAACACCAGCAGTAGCAGCAGCAGCAGCAGATAGGATTTACCTGCAGGCTCAGCGTCAGCCCACAGTGGACGCGCTCGCTCTGCAGCTCCGAGTTAATTTTACATCCGCAGTGCCCTTTCCGCGCAGACCCCGCTGCAACTTGTCGAGGCTCCACACAGTCAAACGGCAACAAATCAACTCGGTGGGACCGTGGTTACCTTGGAAACAAGGGGGGGGGGGGGGGGGGTCGAGTGTGTGAGAGTGAGCTCTCGTGAGCGCGCGCTCGTGCGTGTGAGTGTGCGTGTGTGTGTGTGTGTGTGCGCGCGTGTGCGGACGGCTTTGTACATTAATATGCAGGAGGCAGCGACCATCATTAGATCTCTAACTGCTGATCTGAAGTGCGGGAGTGAGAAGATGTGAGAAGATGTGTTTGACTCGAGGAGCTGATAAATAAAGGAGACGCAAGGCCGGGAATGCAGATGCCGCTCCGCCGCCTCGCCTTGGCAGCTCGCCGCAGCCGGCACCGTGGGAGAGGCGGCCGGTGTGAAGTGGGGGGGCGGGCGGCAGAGAGTCTCAGAAATGAACTCATTTGAACCCAAAGCCGACAAGTAAAGTGAGCTTCTGAGCCAAAATAAAGAAAAAATAAAACGCCCCAACCCCCATAGATAGATAGATAGATGGGAAAGAAAGGAGCTATATTATAGATTGATGTAAAGGTACCTTTAATATCTAGTATATATATATATATTGTCAGTAAAAAATATGCCTGTGGATGATTGTGTTACAAAGTCTGCTCTAAACGAGCAAAGGGAATGACAGAGGATGCTGCCCAGTCCCTACATGCTCTCCATTTATGCCCTCAGAGCGAAGGAAGTCCCAGAAGAAGCCTGACGTCACTTCCGCTTCGCTTTCAAGCCCCGCCTCCTCTGGCATGCTACTATAAAAGAAACTTCGTCACCGCAAGTCAGAGTTTATTTGAATCTGCAGCCGGTAAAGAGCAGATTCCGCCGTCCTTCCAGAAAAGCTTCATTTGATTTTATTTTTTTACAATATTTATTTATTTAATTATTTATTTATTTTATCTTTGCCCACTATCAGATAAACAGAGGACCACAAACTTCCTTAAGGCAATTTCTGCAGTCATATTACAATAAGTTGAGAGACAGGTAGATGTGACAGGCACTATATAGATAGACAAATAGATATATAATGGGCATTGTAATACAAGACATTATAGATAGATAGATAGATAGATAGATAGATAGATAGATAGATAGATAGATAGATAGATAGATAGATAGATAGATAGTAGTGAAAGGCGCTATATAATAGGTAGTTGGTATGAAAGGCACCTCCTAAATGAAAGCCGATGCCTCTGCCTGGCCGCGTCTTCATTTCCGTCTCTTTTCGACGCCCCTGCTGATTTCATTAACTGCCATTTCTCCTTTCATTTAACGACAGTTTCTTGAGTATTGATCTCAATGCCAACAAGAGTTGATTTTCACAGCTCTTGCCTGACTGTTATTTCCAGTGCAGCCCCCATTTGTTACTTGCTGTGGCTTAACTGGGGGTCCAAATGGTTGTCTAAAGCCCCTCCTTTTTATTTTTTTTGTTTTTTTTCCCATGATGATTGTCTGCTCTTTCCACAGCTGTCCTTGAACTCTCCTTTCAGTTCTCCTCCGTCTTTCTGATCAGTCGCCCTGATTGATGCTTCACGCACACCCTTCTCCCACAGAATGACTGGCCGCACTTCATATTGTGAGCCTCTGACAGTCAATCGAGTGAAAACAGGAGGCACATCAATCGAAGGCTGCCAAGAGCCCCACACGTCTGCGGCTCCTCACTCGTTTCACAGGATGGTCCTCAGCAGAGCTGCTCTTCAAGGTGGGCTTTCAGAAAAACACATTTAGTTAAAAAACAAAAAGGCAAAGCATTTCTGCTGTCATACAGAGGAATCGATCAATCATTGAAATACAACGGCAAGCAGCGCAGGCTACTGGCTACCCCATCCAGAGCAGATTCCAAAATTTGCCACCCATTCAACATTGGAACAATTTGGCTTAGAATGTGAATGAATAAGAAAAGAATGAAAGAATGTTAGCCATGGACTGCGACTCCATGTCTCCGATTGCATGATGCCTTCTGTCAAGTGGGATCACCATTGAGGAGTGGAGATCAGCGACGCTCTGAAAGCACAGGTTTATGATGACTTTGGTGGGAAGGAAATCCTTAGGACATACGTGAAACTTCTGTTTGAGTCTCCCTTTAGTCACAACTGGTGCACATGTGACCCGCGGACGGCCATTCCTGCTGTCTGATGACATCCCACACAAAGCTCCGCTGGAGACATCTCAAAGCTCCCCATCGTCATCAGGTCACGTCATTAAATTAAACTGACTTTACTTTAATGATGTTTCACTTTGGTTAATGGGATCAGGAGACTGTTGTGGTAAATAAACTAACATGTTGGAAACGGGGAGGGCAAGAATCGAGTAAGTCAGGATGGAAAACGAGAAGTGAAAACGAGGAAAAAACAACCAAACTGAGTAGAAACATCAAAGTCAAACGGACAGAACAGAACATGCAAATAAAAAACACATTTAAACTTAAGGGACGATCACACGAGAACAAACTCAGGCAACCCAGGAACTGCATGACCCTAACTTTAACATTGTCACCGTAATGAAGTGACATGACACACCGTCATCCACAGAAAGAAATGGCGGGAGATATTAATAAGAAACAGTCAGGGGATAGATAGATAGATAGATAGATAGATAGATAGATAGATAGATAGATAGATAGATAGATAGATAGATAGATAGATAGATAGATAGATAGATAGATAGATAGATAGATAGATAGATAGATAGATAGATAGATAGAAAGCATTTGGTGTAGTAGGCAGGATTAGATAGATAGATAGATAGATAGATAGATAGATAGATAGATAGATAGATAGATAGATAGATAGATAGATAGATAGATAGATAGATAGATAGATAGATAGATAGATAGATAGATAGATAGATAGATAGATAGCATAGTTGGCAGGATTAGATAGTGTAGAAAAGACGCTATATAGTGCCCGATCCAGTACAGATTTACGTAGAGGCATGTGTAAAATAAACAGTCTTTTTATTTGTCTTCAACTGGATTGCACGTCTTCCCCGTAATCCCTCCAGCCACAACACAGTCCCAAAAGCACTTATATAGCACAAACAACACTCTTTTCTCTCCACCTTGGCACCACCACTCCTCCCAGGCAACCTCATCCTCTTTGTCCTAATTCTGGCCCTGCGTGGTGGATGCTGGCCCTTTTTATAGCCCACCCGGAAGTGCTCCAGGTGCTTGATCACCTGTGGCTAATTGTACTTCCGGGTGGGGCTGCAGAGATGTCCAGATGGCTTCCTGGGTCCATGCAGCACCCTCTGGTGGCCACCCCAGCTCCCCACAGGGCTGTGGAGAACTTCATCTCCCATGAAACCCTGTGGGAAACTGAGGCACCATCGTCAGCCAGGGAGGCCTTCACCAAGCGTCCCGGGGGAAGTAGTGAGATGTCCATAGCTGCTCCCCTGGAACATATACAGAAGGGGCATCCCAGCTGGGCATGGGACCCAGCTGCCTGTCACAATAGATAGATAGATAGATAGATAGATAGATAGATAGATAGATAGATAGATAGATAGATAGATAGATAGATAGATAGATAGATAGATAGATAGATAGATAGATAGATAGATAGATAGATAGATAGATAGATAGATAGATAGATAGATAGATAGAACTTTATTTGTCTTCAGGGTGAACTTTGAATTAAATCCATTCCAGAGGTCTCTTCCTGCAGCTCAGGGTCTCCCATCTTGTCTTTATAACTGACGTTCCCCTTTACCACAGGTAGCACTTTGCACTTTTCTTTGTTAAACGCCATTTTCCGAGTGTCCGTCCGGTTCTGAAACTTGTCCAGATCTTCCTGGATTGTTCCTGCTGCCTCCTCAGTCTCGGCCATTCCTTCAAATTTCAGTGTCTTCTGTGAATTTCACAAGTTTACTGTCTACATCAGAATAAAGTACATTAACAAACATCTGAAGAAGTAACAAGGGTCCATGGACAGACTCCCGAGGGTTAACACTGATGATGCCCTCACTCCAGTACAGTTCACAACATGGCAATGATGTTGAGGATTAAAAGAAAATAAGAATGTGGAATAATGCATTGCAAATTTAATTAAATGATAATGAAAAATGAATGCAAAGAGGATAAAAATGAATTTACAGGGTCTGCCAGATGAATGAGCTGAACTGCCCGTACATCACTAAGCCATTGGTCAAGTAGATTACCTGGGCATAAAACATCGCTCAGAGTTGGCACACTTCACTGCTGGGCCGCTGCTTTTTTCAGGAATATCACTAACAGGCTGGTGAAGTCTGAGAATGAACAGCCAGTCATGGAGAAGCAGCCAAATCGGCCCAGAGGGACCTGGACAGGCTGGTGACATCATCAGGCTTCCTTAATAAAAGATGGCATCCCGAGGCTCTCGACATTCAGTCTTTGGGATGCTGGAGAGAGAACCTGCATGGCTGTCAATGTGTCTGGTGACGATATCCTCTGCTCACTTTCAGTTAAGAGTCGAGATGTGGGAAGTCGTTTTGGGTTTTGGTCGCTGGCACCTTTTGATGTTTTTGCTGTGGACCTTTCTCTGTATATTTCTTTTCTTTTCTTTTCTTTTCTTTTCTTTTCTTTTCTTCATCTCCATATCCAGTTCAGCTCCTAAAACTCACTCTTTGTCCCACCGACTTCTCTTCTCAGCGGTAACACCGACTGTTTCCCAAATGTTCCCCTGGCACTAGTGGCCCACTCTGACTTTGGGGGCCAGTCGGCTGCTGACCCCAGTGACTCCTTGTGCCGCCCGCCCTGGACGTTGAGGCTCGTTGGACGTCGGGCACCAAAAGAGACACGTTGGCGCAGCCCTAATTTTCCTCCCCTGCAGCAGGAAATGATTGTTGATTCTGCTAAATTATACAAAACACATTAAAAACGCATTAGAGAGCGCCTTGTTTGAAGAAACGAAGCGGCAGACACAATGAAGCCAAGCTATCTGCTCGGCTCAAATCCCACAGGGCTGCGCGCCTTAAAACCGAGAATGAATTTACAAGTCTATGAAGGACATACATAAAGTTAAAATGCATTTTCTCATTAAAGAATTTAATACTTCATTTATCAATTCCACGGCAAGGGCTTTAGGAAAAAGAAGAAGAAGAAGCCTTAATGAAGAAGCCCGGAATGTCAGAAGACGTGTTTCTTGATATCCGGAAGTGTTCGGAATTTGTGCGTCTTACGGTTTTACTGGCCGGGCTGCTCAGGATGACGGCTCCCCCTGCTGGCGGCGGTTGGAAGGACAGCCTGAAATTCCTCGTGACCTCTGGGCTTTGACACAGAGTGTAATGGCACATGGGGGTCAGTCACTTAACAGCACAGTCACAAAGTGCCCACCGAGTGCTGGAGATTGGAGCTTCGGCAGGGTTCTTTGACTCAGAGGGCACATCATGACTGATGTTGTGGGCATTCTGTGATGTCACGGGTGTTACGTGACCCTCATTACGCCTGCTGCGAGCTGCAGTTAGACCCCATCTCTGGCTTTCTGGAAGTGGGTGACGCTCGGTGCCCCGGAGTCATTTCACAGAAAGCTGGAAAACATACTTGTGCCCACCGCAGAGCGGCAAACCATCGAGCCTCGACTCCTGCCGTCTCCTTTTCCTGATTTAATGTTATTCTCATCTAAGGAGCCTCAGCCTGATCTTGTTAAGTGCGCAGCGAGTGCTCCACTGGCGCCAGGCGACTTCCTCCTTATTAAATCTCAACTCCGCTTTGCTAAATAAACACTTTATGTATTAATAGTTTGATGCATGTGTGTGAGCTGGGATGGCAGATTGTGGTGTGAGGCCCTGGGTGGCCCCCACCTCCCACTCTGTAGAGGTGGCACTGCCAGTTCTCGATAAACCACAGTGTTTATTATAGAGGTGTGCCAGGGTGGCATCAAGTGCAAGGGATGTGGCATCGGCTGTGCTGATAGGGGGGGCCTTCAGACTGGAGGAGGTCCGGGCAGTCTGGAAGATTCCATGTAATGTGGTGCCAGCACGTCATCACACGAGTGCCACCCAGACATTTTAGAATCTTTAAGTGTGGCATTAAAGGTTGGATTGAGGGCACCAGCTTGTCGGCCGCTACCAGTCTGGATGTTCAGTGATGGATTGGTGAGGAGATCATGGGTTCACATCCCAGGTCCTCCTTGCATGGAGAGGACTTTGAGTGGTGAGTAAAGAGCTATATATCCATCCATCCATCCATTATCCAACCTGCTATATCCTAACTACAGGGTCACAGGGGTCTGCTGGAGCCAATCCCAGCCAGCACAGGGCACAAGGCAGGAAACAAACCCCGGGCAGGGCGCCAGCCCACCGCAGAAGAGCTATATAAACATATAGAATTATTCTTACTTTTTTTAAAAATCCTCCACAAACACAGAACATGGATGAACCGTGAGGAGCTGCAGGCGGCCACCCAGCACAGTCGGGGAGACGGTCATTCCACCCCGAGTCACAGGGTGGCGCTGTCACCTGACGCTTCTCCTCTCTTATCTTCTTGATGTTTGAGGATGATGATGAGTGATGTCACTTCTAGGTTGAGCTCCCCTTGGGGGGGAGGGATGGGGGTTCCCTTTGCTAAATTGCTGCCCATGTTGAATGATAATGGAAGAGAGTCCCAGTAGAGGGGGCCCAGTCTGCACACAATGCCAGCTTATCACAGGGCATGTCTACTCACATCAGTGTCACCAGCGCACGTTGCCAACACGTCTTTGGGATGTGCACAAAAAATCCAAATAAATTCATCCGTCCGTTTTCTATGTCCTGAATAGGGTGGCAGTGGAGGTGGAGCCTAACCCAACCAGCACTGGGTGCAAGGCAGGACAATCCCAGGATGGGGTGCCAGTCTACACACACACACTGGGGTCAGCCCACCTAATGTCCAGGCTTTTGGTCTGCTGGATGAAACCCACATAGGGAGAACATGCCAACTCTACAAGGCATCATTTGAGCAGGGCCGGTCATATGTTGTCCCTGTGGGTGGCGTAAGGGCAATGCCCACCTAATCCTCTAGTCTTCCAGTGGTCTCCGGCTCCACATCATCCAGGTCTCTGATCACAGATGAGCACTCGCCAAGGGCCAAAGTCAAGGGGCAGAGGAGATGCCAGTGTCTGCCAATTAAGACCTAAGATTTATCCCTCCATCGGTCCGGTCCTTCCCTGCTGCCCTCAATTCGCCATTAACACGACAAGACCTAACAGTCGGCCGGCTAATCGTCGCTTTTCTCGGATTCTCCGGAGGGCTCAAGTCATCTCAAAGTTCTGCCCGTGTTATTTTATTGTCTGTTATGCAGAAAAATAATTATATCACTTCAGCCTTTCAAAAAAAAACAAGGAAAAAAAAAATGGTGTCACTCTTCCCTAATGATATCATTAGTGAAGTAAGGCTGGAGCTGATGACAGGAATGGCGGCTTCTTCTCGCGTGCCTCGGGTGCGCAGGCAGACGGCAGAACTAATGGGATGATGTCCTCCATCTGAAGGCCCGTGTCACTCGGCCGCCTTTTATTTTTTTTTATTTTTTTTGCTTCTGTTCTTACTCGCGGGAAACACAAAGCGTGCGGGCTCGACCTCGTTATCATTAAACGGATTTCCAAATTCAAATCCGTGCCCTTCAGAAGGCAGCCTGGCGGCGGGCGCACACCGGGAATTCCATCAACTCCGCCATAACGGATCCTCCATCTGCTCGCCTGCGTTCCGCCGCCACTTTTTTTTGGATCGTCTTTGGTTGATTTGTATGCTTACCGAAAAGCAGATCGATAATTCAATCCGTTAATGTCGGGAGGGGTGGAGTGGGGGGCTCGTTAAAAAAAAAAAAAAAAAGCGTCGCCCTGGTGACCCGTGGGAGGTCTGCACTGGCACGTGAGAGACACGTGTGCCCACCGACACCCGAGTCGCTACCCTGTTATACCCTCACTGTCCCGCACTGCCTTTATGTCATTTAGCTGTGCTGGTGACTCCAGACCTGCAGATGGCGCTCGACGTGAAGAAGACGGCGCTCAAAACGGACCTTTTTAAATTCATCGGTGCTGCCGTCCCGCTCCTTTTTACTCCCTTTAATGGCTCGTGTTCACCGCTGTGGCGGGCAGATGTTTTCAATGTCATTTTAAATGAATGTGTTTGTCGTTTGTACCCATCGCTCTGCACGCCATCACCCACGACGACGAGAGGCTGGCCAAGTCATTTCAAGTCAGACCCCCTGGGACCCTTCGCTCGGTGCTCTGTAGAAGCCCCCCTTTGGCAGCAGTGCCTGGCCTTGCACATCTTTTTGGTCACAGTGGGTGACTGAGTGTAGATTGGTGGGAAGAAATGTCACATTTCTCCGTGTGTGTAGCCCCCCCAACGCCGTTTAGCTTATTTCAGTTATTTCTAAAATGGCTTTATGGGAGTCCGTGAACTCTGATGCGTCGCTGAATGTGAGGGCCACTGCCCACTCGACGGATTCCGTCATCGTGGCTTTCTACTTGTCACTGTCACTATGGCTGCTTTGTCACATCAAGTCCTTCGGTTATTTTTATTTATTTTCTTTCTTATTGCTTCACCAGAAACCTGAAAAAGACACAAAAGAAAGCAGAAGAGACCCGGGCAGCCCTGAGTAAAGAGCACAGCAAAGCGCCGAGGCCGCCAGAGCTGACGAGACTGAAGGGACCCGTGCTTGGAAAAGGCTGGAAAAAAAAAACAGAACAATCACAATATGAAGCAAACAATTTCAACAGCTTATAAAATAAATGTAGATTACTGAGTGGGCTCGAGATGTCCCAAGACAGCACAGCTGGCATCTGGTCGCTTCGCTTTGCTGCCATATTCCACTCCACACTTGTTTTCAGTCAAAGCTGCCCTTCATTTTAGCATCCTGTGGGCGTTAAAATATTCTGAAAAGCAACTCTTCAGAAGCGGTGTGTGCGCGGCGGCACATCAAAGGAAACGGAAAGTCCAGGAGGCGTGAAGGTGGCCAGGCCAAGTGGTCCAGGCAGTTGAGTGCCGAAAGACGTGAGGTGGCGCATCAATCGGCCTCCTGTGGGACCTTCACCCTTCCCTGAAGAATAGATGGGATGGGGTACATCATGGTGAAAGGCGCTATATATGACCTCACAAGGGGTGATCCCACCACAGTCTCATTGATTCTGAATGCCAATATTGGGAGATGGTGAGGCTTGTTGAACTTTTTTCTTGTCAGTCACCTTGGGAGGTGCCAGCTCTGGATGGGTCACACTGGCATGCACTCCTGGCCACCAAGATAACCCAGGCGTACTTTTGGGAGAGAGAGAGCAGGTCAAGAGTTGAACCAAGGTTCCCTGACCTGTGGGGTGTTCTTGGGGTCCACTTGGCTACCGGCATATGCCAGTCACCCACCAAGACATGGAGCTTCTTCTTGCTTCATTCACTTCAAAGGGTTCATCGTGCACTTGGAAGGGCAAGCTATGGTGCCTTAGGCAAAGGGGCATGAAAGGGGCTTTCTTCTGTAAATCTTTGAACCCAAAAAAGACCAGGAAGGCCTCAAGAAAAAGGATTTATTATCAGGGAGGGACGATTTCATGGAGAACACAAAGAACGGAAGGAGAACAATAAGGCTACCTGGACACTTGAAGGTCTCCTGAATATCCTTCAAACACTCCCTCCTCGGTTTGTTCCCCACTGGCCCTTTTTCTTTCCTTTCCAGACTCTCACTTTGGAGCTCCAAGCTCCGTAATCTAATGGCCAGAAGGGGTTTTTAATATGTGGCCAGTGACAAACCCTTCTGGGCGGTGTCCACGTTCTTCCAGAGCTCCCCCTAGTGGCCCCAGGTGCTTCTGCACCACCGTGTTCTGGCCACTCAAGCCTGTATGCACTGCACTGCCCTCTAGTGGATTTCTTCAGCACTTTACTGTTTTTCTAGCATAAGTGACAACCCTGTCACAAAATGGGTGTCCTGTTATGGGATGCCAGGTCACCTTGAGCATTGAGACTTCCTGACGCACACGGCCACTGCAATGGGGGACTCTGCTTGGAAGCTGCAAATGTAAAAAGGGAAAGAACAACAGTCTGCAATCATGTCGGAGCAGCAGGGGGCTGACCCATCGCCGCGTGATGTCAAGCCGCAATTAAAACACGACTTAAACACGGCGTTTGAGCTGGCGCCCCTCGTTCAAAGGATGAGCTCAGATTGGCATAGGGAAGAAAATGAGGACTACATGGGTTGGCTACACTTTTTAGTTTATATAGCGCCTTTTACAGTGGACAGTCTTGAAAAGCAAACTGGGCCCTTTAATGAAGAAGGCACCATCCTGCTCATTAAGGATCATTGCAGCTTCTCAGGGTCCCCTTGGCAAAATGAACTTCCAGCAGAAATGTCTGTTGATGGGTGGTGCCAGGTGATGGGTGTGTGCCTGCCAGCCATGATAGAGAGCTACACACAAAAAGTCCAAACTACACGTGTGCTGATGGGTCAGATTAGCCAGACAAGAGAAGAGAAGACTTCAGACCTGGTCTGGTCACAACCCAGCTGAGGCACCTGTTACAGTATGGGCTGGGAGTCAAATAAGACAAACTGTTAATGTTTCAAATATGGCGAGGCAGGGTGTCAAAAAACCGAAACAGTGCTGGATTGGAGATACAGTAGGGCTTTCATTTGTGTCCTCCTTTAACATAAGAAAGAAAGAAAGAAAGAAAGAAAGAAAGAAAGAAAGAAAGAAAGAAAGAAAGAAAGAAAGAAAGAAAGAAACATGAAAGTTGCAAGTAGTACTCAATGTGAAAGACACTACATAATGGTGACAGAGATAAAGTATTTCATATTTCGTGGAAGAAGTTTACACACAAAATGACACCACCATTCAT
Source organism: Erpetoichthys calabaricus (assembly GCF_900747795.2). Classification (NCBI taxonomy): domain Eukaryota; kingdom Metazoa; phylum Chordata; class Cladistia; order Polypteriformes; family Polypteridae; genus Erpetoichthys; species Erpetoichthys calabaricus. The sequence goes on along the minus strand of NC_041410.2, from coordinate 98,665,621 downwards.
TGAGTTTTATTGGTGGAGCCCCCCAGGAGGTGGAGCCACTGTGACATCACTTCTTATGACCACGCCCACTGGCTATTTAAAGGCAGAACAGAGTGCACTTAGGTCAGGAGATCATTGCACTTATTTGGAGTTTAGATAGATAGATAGATAGATAGATAGATAGATAGATAGATAGATAGATAGATAGATAGATAGATAGATAGACTAAAGGCACTATATACAGTGGTGTGAAAAACTATTTGCCCCCTTCCTGATTTCTTATTCTTTTGCATGTTTGTCACACAAAATGTTTGTGATCATCAAACACATTTAACCATTAGTCAAATATAACACAAGTAAACACAAAATGCAGTTTTTAAATGGTGGTTTTTATTATTTAGGGAGAAAAAAAAATCCAAACCTACATGGCCCTGTGTGAAAAAGTAATTGCCCCCTGAACCTAATAACTGGTTGGGCCACCCTTAGCAGCAATAACTGCAATCAAGCGTTTGCGATAACTTGCAATGAGTCTTTTACAGCGCTCTGGAGGAATTTTGGCCCACTCATCTTTGCAAAATTGTTGTACAGTAATTCAGCTTTATTTGAGGGTTTTCTAGCATGAACCGCCTTTTTAAGGTCATGCCATAGCATCTCAATTGGATTCAGGTCAGGACTTTGACTAGGCCACTCCAAAGTCTTCATTTTGTTTTTCTTCAGCCATTCAGAGGTGGATTTGCTGGTGTGTTTTGGGTCATTGTCCTGTTGCAGCACCCAAGATCGCTTCAGCTTGAGTTGACGAACAGATGGCCGGACATTCTCCTTCAGGATTTTTTGGTAGACAGTAGAATTCATGGTTCCATCTATCACAGCAAGCCTTCCAGGTCCTGAAGCAGCAAAACAACCCCAGACCATCACACTACCACCACCATATTTTACTGTTGGTATGATGTTCTTTTTCTGAAATGCTGTGTTCCTTTTACGCCAGATGTAACGGGACATTTGCCTTCCAAAAAGTTCAACTTTTGACTCATCAGTCCACAAGGTATTTTCCCAAAAGTCTTGGCAATCATTGAGATGTTTCTTAGCAAAATTGAGACGAGCCCTAATGTTCTTTTTGCTTAACAGTGGTTTGCGTCTTGGAACTTTGCCATGCAGGCCGTTTTTGCCCAGTCTCTTTCTTATGGTGGAGTCATGAACACTGACCTTAATTGAGGCAAGTGAGGCCTGCAGTTCTTTAGACGTTGTCCTGGGGTCTTTTGTGATCTCTCGGATGAGTCGTCTCTGCGCTCTTGGGGTAATTTTGGTCGGCCGGCCACTCCTGGGAAGGTTCACCACTGTTCCATGTTTTTGCCATTTGTGGATAATGGCTCTCACTGTGGTTCGCTGGAGTCCCAAAGCTTTAGAAATGGCTTTATAACCTTTACCAGACTGATAGATCTCAATTACTTCTGTTCTCATTTGTTCCTGAATTTCTTTGGATCTTGGCATGATGTCTAGCTTTTGAGGTGCTTTTGGTCTACTTCTCTGTGTCAGGCAGCTCCTATTTAAGTGATTTCTTGATTGAAACAGGTGTGGCAGTAATCAGGCCTGGGGGGTGGCTACGGAAATTGAACTCAGGTGTGATACACCACAGTTAGGTTATTTTTTAACAAGGGGGCAATTACTTTTTCACACAGGGCCATGTAGGTTTGGATTTTTTTTCTCCCTAAATAATAAAAACCATCATTTAAAAACTGCATTTTGTGTTTACTTGTGTTATATTTGACTAATGGTTAAATGTGTTTGATGATCAGAAACATTTTGTGTGACAAACATGCAAAAGAATAAGAAATCAGGAAGGGGGCAAATAGTTTTTCACACCACTGTAGAATTTGGTATAGTGGGTAGGATAACGCAGATAGCATTTGGCTTAGTAGGCAGGATTAGATAGATAGATAGATAGATAGATAGATAGATAGATAGATAGATAGATAGATAGATAGATAGATAGATAGATAGATAGATAGATAGATAGATAGATAGATAGATAGATATGAAAGGCACTATATAATAATAATAATAGATAGATAGATAGATAGATAGATAGATAGATAGATAGATAGATAGATAGATAGATAGATAGATAGATAGATATGTAGATAGATATGAAAGGCACTATATAATAATAATAATAGATAGATAGATAGATAGATAGATAGATAGATAGATAGATAGATAGATAGATAGATAGATAGATAGATAGATAGATAGATAGATAGATAGATCAAAGGCACTATATAGAATTTGGTATAGTGGGCAGGATAACGCAGATAGCATTTGGTGTAGTAGGCAGGATTAGATAGATAGATAGATAGATAGATAGATAGATAGATAGATAGATAGATAGATAGATAGATAGATAGATAGATAGATAGATAGATAGATAGATGAAAGGCACTATATAATAGATAGATATTAATTTTAGTATAGTAGGCAGGATAGATAGATAGATAGATAGATAGATAGATAGATAGATAGATAGATAGATAGATAGATAGATAGATAGATAGATAGATAGATAGATAGATAGATAGATAGATAGATAGCATTGGATTATGTTTGCATATGAAGTGTTTTTATTTCAAATCCGTTAGCGAAGTTGAGAAGCCAGTAACGACAGAGGAGCGCGAGTTTGTGTCCAGAAGGCCGCGATGGATGCGCTCAACAATGGATCCTGACGCGACTTTCCCATTCAGCTGTGAGTCTGAATTACGACTGAAGAAAAATGCTTACTTGGAATAAATCTCTGCACTGTTTATACAGAAGGTAAAATTGGAATGTGGAGGCTCATTGATCTTTCATGTTCATATTTGTTTTTTGATAGAAACACTTGTGTCCCCGGGGGGCCAGTCACTTTGCCCGACTTACTTTTTAACCCTGTGTAAGACGATTTCTTGCCTGTCTGGCGCCTTTCTTTCTCTTTTTATCGGACTCTCATCTCACTTTGGTCTTCTCTGCCCCTGCCATTCACACGTGTGCCAATCAGGTTGTTGCTGCTCCTTTCCCAGCTAAGGGCTCGGCGAGTTTCCAAAGATGACTTTGGGCCCAGGAGATCAGACACTGACGTTGCAGAGAACTCAGGACGGTGAATCACAGATCTGCAGACAGGAAGGCACAAAGCCCTGGTCCAAGTTTGGCGCCCTGATCCCTCAGATACTTCTGGCTGACGCCGAGGCTGATAGAGAGAAGTACAAAGTATTAAAACCTCAAAAGTTTTGTGTATTGTGAGTCCCTCCCCTCAGCCTCCCACAGCCCCGTCTTTGTTTGACTCTGTGTGGGCCTAATGGCTGGTCTTTGGCCGCATTGCTTGAATTTCCAACTCATTTAATGGCCTTCAGCGTGGAGACAGAGCTTATTTAGGCAGTCGGCCCTTCCACACTGGAGGCCAGCCTGACTGTAACACCTGCAGGTAAAAAGGAGAGAACATAAAAACACAATGTCTGCTTTCCTCCCCACTTGAACATCCACTTTCCCTGCTTTCAAAGTGAGACAGGCTCGTGTGAGTCGTTCTAATGGCAGCAAATGCTTTTACACGGCGGACAGAAGTAAACAGCAAATGTGCCTAAAAGGCTCACAAAGGCGTACGTGGGAAGCCTTAGTGCCTTAGTGCCTTGAAGTAAGTGCTTTGGCGCACACCTAACTTTGGGACGGCCCCCATCTGCGACTCCTACGCTTTTCAAAGCTGATTTTTGGGGGTCTCACAGCCTCAGTAGATCTTTAAGCTATTTAAAGCAAAGACCAATTAAATGAATGTCAAAAATAAGAACATCGGCACGGCCCCCCTTACTCCAGTCAGACTGCGACAGAAGTGAACGCTTTAAGGACTCGGCGGCCTCCCACCCGGATGAAATGAATACAATATTTAAAAAATAAAATAAAATAAAATAGACCCAAGCAATGAGAAGGAGAGAATGTTCTCCTCCTGAGTATGTGTACCTGACATATGCACATCGATAGCAGCATGGCGGCCAGCACCCCAGCGTCACACCCCCAGAGTCCTGGGTTCAAATCCCAAATCTGATGGGAGTTTTCATGTTCTCCCAGTGTCTCAGTTTGCGTTTCCTCTGGTAGTTTGGATGCTTCCCACATTAAATTGACATACACAGTAGCTGGCCTATGTGTACACTAGGGGGTGCCCTTGCAGTGCCCCAATACCCAGAATAATGCCAACCACTGACCAAAGTCTCACAGTAAACGGTCTGTTTCATAGCTAACTTTATACCTCCTGGTAACAAAAAAAATGGCAGGCTTGCCCTAAACAGGACTGTTGGACGGACCAAGAGACCACCCAGAGGGACAACTAAAAGGAAAGTCAAAAATAAGCATGGGTTCAATACAAAAATGTCAAAAAGGTACCAGTGGAATACTCCAAAGGATTATAGCAAAGCCTAAAGAATGGATGGATAAAGGGAAAAAGTAACAAAGAGAAAAGCACAGAAGAGACCTGCAGCCACTCTGCTGTAGCTACAGTGGTGGGCATCCAGGTAGGGTGGCCCCCCAACTTGCCATCCTTCTAATCCACTTTAAAATGCTCCTTTTAAAACTAACCCACCGCTGGTCGAGTGTTTGCCCCCAACTCACCAGCCAACTATTGCACTCAATGAAGTGCCTGTGCTTTGAGACCACCTGAATTTCACTCTGGGGCCACCTCTGTCCAAGCCCATGATTCACTTCCAGAGACCTCCTTGGACATCAGGCCTTGGTTTGATGTCCTGACATGCAGTGCGAGTCATGGGATCTTCTAAGCACAGGTACATGGGTGGGCTTTTCCAAATGATGTCCGACCAGATCAGTTTGCCTCAGGTGGACTCCCATTGCGTTCTCGAAACATCTCAAGGAGAACCGAAGCACCTCTAGGATTAAGAGATGTCAGGTTTTGACACGTCTTCGATTTGTCAGTACGGGCGATGAAGTGCAGATTGATGGGCGAAAATGTCAGATCTGTAGCCCAACAAAGTGGGCACAATGTTATGGGGGTCAGGATACTTTCTGAAGCCACGGTGTCTATAGTAGAGTTCATTGCCCACCCATCTATCATATAGCGTCTTTTGCATTCCTCCATCCATCTGTAATCCAACTGAAGACCCCAGTGATTGAGAGCTTATCCTAGAAGCACTGGGCACATCTCCGGACGGGGTGGCAGTCCATTCCCCCTGTGCCCGCTCACTCACTCCCACCAAGGGGCTTTCCTGGCATTGGGTTTAACTAACATCCACACACACATCGATTCACTTGAAGGGTTAAACTCATCATTTTGGTGTTTCACTGGCAGGACGTGGACCACAAACCAGTCCGTGGCACACATACACACACACAGACACTTTAGGGTGCGGGGGGCGCCAGGTGAGCCTCTTTGACTCAGGTTAAGCCTACTCAGCTCTCCACAGGTTCCAGTCTTCTAGACGCAGAGTGAAAGATGTCCACCAAGGGGGACAGTTTTGGGGTACACGACTTAAACACGAAACCCGACTGAACGGCCATTTTAGGAAACTTCCCTTCCATTCTGTAAAGTGATCCGCTTACAAAAGCCAAAAATAATTGAAAACTGATATTAAACGTCATTAAATATTCCTAAATACACATGTCTACCCATGCCCACCTGCAGCAGGACACACTGAGTGACCAAATGTCGGAGCCACCAGCGGTCATCTCCAAGAAGGTGTCACACATGCGTTGCGCTTGGGGAACAACAGATAATGACAATGCTACCCCGGACCAGCAGAGGGCGCTAAGCAGTAACAGCATCTCTTCTTTGCCATCTGCAGAAAGGAAGATTGACGTGCCACCATCTATGACGTCACTTCCAGGTCCCGCCCATCTGTGTCTGCCTCTTCCTCCCAGAAATCACCATAAACGAAACCTCCGCCATCTTGGGGCAGACGCGACCGGAACAGCGGGGCTATGACGTGTTTTCTTGAGCGCCGTCTGTGTGCTTTACAATATACGGGGTTTGACTTCGGGGGTCCCCAGACCCTTTATGCGCTCAACATCCTGTTGATTTATTTTTTTTTTTTCCAAAGCCTTCACCCTGCTCCGAGAGTCGAGCGCCGCGCACAAATCAATGTGGACTTTGTATGGAGGGAATCTCTTGATCCTCGTAAGCCCCTCTCCTTACCGATGCTGCGAGGCCTGAATCCTGTTTGTATTTACCAGGATTTGACACCCCGCTTTTAACGAGTGTTTTGGTAGCGAAACTTCTGACGACCGTCTGGAAAATGGGGGGGGGGGGGTCTCACCGTCACACTGTAAAACCCCTCAGAGTCGGCAATTCAAAGAGCTGTCAGAGGACTTCGCTGAAGCGCACACATCAAAGCCGGCGGTGTCGGCAGAACTTCACTTGCCGTTCCCCAGAAGACTGAGAGGGAAGTCCAGTGTTTAACACGATTGGCGGGGGGGGTGGGGGGGGGGGGTGGATAATTAACGAAAAAGAGAAGCTGGGGTGACGACCCTCCCTTATCTCACCTCCGTTCATTTTGATTTCTTAGGTGACTGCCATGAAGGTATCAGACCTGAAAATTCCCAAACCCATATGTGGAGTGTAGAAACCCAATGGAGGGGTCCTGAAAGGTGCTAGAAGTTGGTGTCCCAGGGGGGCTCTCCCTGACAGGCAGATGAAGCTCAACAGGATGCGCCATGCCGGGCCTGCTTGGACGTTTCTCCTACAGGGCATCGCCACAACATGTCTGAAGGTGCCATCTTGCTTCAGCACCGTGATAACAAAAAATCAGGCAGCCGGCAGAAAAAGATTTGGGGATGGCCACCCCGTGAAGTGAAAAAAATCAGCAAATGAAGAGAAACTCGTCTTTACAGGAGCGGAGTTCACAACTGAACGGCTCGATAAATAAGGTGGGTGGGAGGAAGAGGAAGAGTCAGGACAGCTGGAATGGGAACTGATGTGGCAGGAAGGGGAATTCTGGGTACATCATCGGGGTTTGACTGGAAGTGATGTCACCAGTGGGTGGATCAATGGTGATGTCATTAAGAGTCAGGGTCTTTGGCTGGACTGCAGAGGGAGGGGGATCTGGTGAGAGTGCCAGCCCAAAAGTGACACTGTCCCCCATGCACCTGTGTGTGACAGCACATATCAATGTTAGCATCGCAGGGCCTCACTTTACCGGGTTCCTCAAAGCTCCATTGCTTGACAAGTTCCTAGCAGGTGAATTTGCCTCCTTTGGCTTTTCAAAGGTTTGGGACAAACTTGGAATCTTTAACCTCCAGCAGACCAGAAGATGACTAACAGACCTGCGCTGAGCCTGTGTGGTCGAGTCCTTCTAAAATCAGGAGACCACTGGGATTTGACAAGTCTTTATCAGCCCCTCGTGGCCATTTATGAGCCTCATTACAGATCTACATATACGAACACTTTACACTGAACCTTCATGTGGATGGCTCTTCAGCAAACATGAAATGCTGGCATCGTTCTGAAGACCCACTTGGGCATGTTTGTTTCGAAAACTGGAGCGATGACCGCCACCCATGCAGCCCCATCAACCAGTGCCTGATCTCATTTCACGGGACTCTTGTGTGATCCTTTAGGTAACTTCCATAAGTTACTTCCAGAAAATTCAGTGTCACCACCGACAACCAGAGTGCCATCGCGTACTTGGCATTAAGGAAGTCAGACGGTTGCTTTTAGTAATCGACAGAAGAGGTTGACTCCATTCCTCTGTTACTCTGTGTAATCTTTATGAAGTTCCACTAATAACAAGTAGGGGTCGCTGCTTTGAAGTGCCCACCAGACTACCGTGGGAGTGAAGCAGGAGGACTTGAATTCATACAAGCCAGCGTGAAGATGAGGGGACACTCGACACCGAAACGGCAGAAAGTTTGTCCTTCCTCTCCAGTCCATTTTATGTTAAAAAAAGTTTGGAAAAATACAAGAAGGAAAAAGTAGGAGTGGAATCCCGAAGATAGATAGATAGATAGATAGTAGATAGATAGATAGATAGATAGATAGAGATAGATAGATAGATAGATAGATAGATAGGATAGATAGATAGGATAGATAGATAGATAGACAATTAGCGGTTCTGCTTGTTCCTCGGACTGTCTGTACGGACAAGAGGGCAGCGGGCGGCTTTACTGAGAGAGCTCGCCACTGTGGATGAGGCGCTCACGCCAGGCAGCTAAAGTGCATCGGCGGAAAATGCACAGGAGAAGACAATCCAGAGAGGCGACAAAACCCCTCAGCTCCACTACAGTGGACTTTGTTCCATCTTTATCGCATGAAGAGCCCCCCGACAGCCCGCACAAAAGAAGCTTTCACATCCAGCCGTTGAGAGGGTCTCCACGCAAAGCGCCCGCTGTTAAGGACTGAAGTGACTCTCGAGGGCTTTAAGTTGCCGTTATTGATTTTAAATGAAGTTGAATGCTTCTTGGGAGCCTTGAGTTAGCTGGAGACCCCGTGTGTGATGAACTGGTCCTGTTTGGTTTGGACACCGCCTTGCACTCGCGCTGCCAGAATGGGCGCCATCGCCCCACAGCAGTGAACAGGAGCAGCACTTTACAAAAATCGATGGATGGCTTTGCTTCAGATCTTTGAAGAGGGGAGATGGCTGAAGCGCTTTTGATGGGGGGGGGGGGGTGCGCTTACTGCTTCGATGAGGACCAATACCAGTACTGCAAGGGTTAAGCACTGGACTGCAGTCGGAGCCCCTCTTAGGGAAAAGGAATTTTGTGGATTTGTCTTTATACCGCCCCTGCCCCAGACCATAATAGTCAGGGAGGGGGGCAACTGTAACACTGAGCTGAAGGGAGGTGGGGGCTTAGCCCAACTAAATGACCCCATGGGGCCGAACCTGTTTTTATACTACAGATATAAGATCCTTTAAAAGAATATCAGAAATTTTATAGCGCCCCTCAGTTCCGCTAAGTTGCAGTTATTCACTGCAAGGTCAAAGACTAAAATGTAAGGAACTAACAAGGAAAAGTGCCACTGGGCTGAAGGATTCGGAAAATGAGGAACGTGAGGAAGCAGGTGGGCGTGGCTTCTGATCGTATTGCGGACTCCAGCAGAGTCCATCTGCAGACCACCAGAGCACTGCTTTGTTAAGAGAGAGAGAGAGAGAGAGAGGAGGATAGGGAGCCACCTCAGGATCCCAAATTAGGACCCGAGTGCAGCCGTGCCATGGGTGACACCTCAGTACCGCACTAGTTCGAATGGAATGGAGGAGCCAATCAAATCTCACACATCTGACACAACATTCCCAGTCATTTGCATCTACGGAAAAGCACGCCCATTTTTACAAGAACTTGACACTTGGTTGCTGTAAGTCATCCCTCTGCTATAGTTAAGGTTAGGCTTGTGGGAGGAGTTATCTGACTCATGAATAATAGCGACTATTGCATGGGCGTGTCCCACTGTGGGCGTGTCACACACTAGAACCACGTCTCATGTATTAATAGAGTCATGCAGTGCTGCGCGGCGTAGCCACACCCTCTCCGAGTTTGTGACGGACATTTTGATTCACTTTACTGAGTCGATTCTCTCAGACTGTCTGTCTAAGTGAATCAGTTTTTTGACTCATTTGTTTGATTCATTTATAGGAGGCTGGTGCTTATGTAACGTCCAGGGTGGCATCCCCTGGCGTGAAGGGGTCCTGCATTTGCATCACAAAAATATATAATTTGTAAGGCCCTAGGGGTCGCTGTTGCCCCTTTAAACCCGACAGACAGACACACAGGACACAGGTTAGAAGCACCAAGAAGATATTGATTCAAGTGTTCTTCTTGTATAGTGCCCTAAGCACCACAACCACCAATAAACAAGCAAATACACACAATAAACCATAATGTCTTCTCCTCCACACTGCCCAGCAAGCTTCGTCCACCTCCACCCGACTCCGACTCCTTGCTGGGTTCACCGCTGTCCTTTAAATAGTCCTTGACCCGGAAGTGCTTCAGTCCTACCCTCCATGTGACTTGCCAGCACTTCTGGGTCAGATGGAGAATTTGCATTTTCTTCAGCACGGAAGTACTTCGGGGCTCCCGCAGAAGTACTGGGCTATGCAGAAAGTAGAAATCCGCAGGTCCTCCTGGCAGCACCCATGGTACCCAGCAGGGCTGTGAAGCCGAACTCCAGATCCCATGGTGCCCTGCGGGAATCCAGGGCACCGCTATGCTGCAGAGAAATCGCCATGTAGCGTCTCGGGGGAGGCAGTGTCCCAGAGTAGCTGCCTTCCCACATTCCTTCCATTCTTTGGGCGTCCCTGCCGGGTTGAGTTGCCGGCCGTCCCTCACACATTTATTAATTCATACATTTTTTTGTGTCTGTATGTACAGTATATGTATGTGTGTGCATGTGGAAGTGTGTTTATATATGATTATTTATATATTTAATATACTTCATATGACACTGTCCTGTTTCAGTACACAAAGCACTTGGAAGTGAATGAGAATCGTGGAGCTCATTCTCGGGTAATGATTCAGTTGGAACTTGAAAGAATCCATGAATGACATACGCTCCGTGCATTCAATGTGTGCTAAAATTTAATGTGAATATAATAACATTCTACTAATATTAATACTATGAGGATAATATTTTTTATGGTTCAGTTTCATGCAACCAATTTATTGAATGTACAAAAGGTATTAGTTTGATTTTGTTTATTTATTTTGTTTTAAAGCAATTCTAACAACGGGTGGAGCAAAACAAAGAATTGATGCATTCTAACAAAGGGTTTCCCAACCTTTCTGGTATTCTGACCCCATTTATCCCCACATTTAAGTGTCTTCATGAGCCACCAAGGGGAGGGTCTCTCGGGGTGAATTAAGCGCAGTCATTAGAACCACAATCCAATGAGCAAGCTAACCACGACCCACTAACATTATACAGAATAGCGACCCACTAATGGCAGTCCGTGCCCCCCCCCCGTGTTGAGTAATGCTATTCTAACAGGGATGCAGGCAATGAATGACCAATGACAGAGTTCTCAGTCACCGGTGATGATTTAGTCCTTACTAGAACGTGTCACGAATCAGACCAGTGGTACTTTCACATGCGCTTTAAGCATCTAAACCAACGAGACCAACGGCCTCCCACCAGAACTTTAGCACTCCTGTTTCTCTCCACTTAACTTGTTTGTCCTTGTGAATCCGTTCCCAAGATTCACTGCAAAGAATCAGTCAGACCGATTGAATGATTTGCGAGCCCCCCATCACTACTGCCTAAATCCTGTGACATCACCATGCAGTCCAGCTGGCTGTTCAGCGGCGCTCTGGTGGTCTGCAGCCAGGGCCTTTCTCAGACCTTTCAGGTTGGCTTCTGCTCGGTTTGAGTAGCGAGACCCCTACGTGAGGACATCATGGGGCTGCTTGTGCCGCACGTAACCAAATATTCTCACATCAAATGAAGAGAGTCAAACGGCTCAAGTGCGGAGAGGCAGACATCTCGGAGACTCCTCGAGGAAAGATCACAGAGATGATCTCATTTAAAGAGCTACGAAACATCTTTTATGTTACCAGTACATCGTTTGAAACCGGAGCGTAAATTAAAAGGAATCACAAAGGATGACAGCCTTTATTGTTACAAATTTTATTGCTTTTGTAAAGAGAATAAGAAGAAAAAAAAACATTTACAGAAATTACAGAGTAAGAGAGGACAATACTGACATAACCCGCGGCGTGGCGGATCAGCGTAAAGTGACTGTAAATATCCCTTTTGTGGTCGTGAAGTCTGCGTGAGTAACAGCCTGGCTGGTGTGGCGGATGGAAGGAAGGACTCAGCATTCCGGCCACGTTGGCGGTGGCAAACCCTTAAACTGACCGTTTGTTAGTGAATTAAAGGAGGGGATGGATGAGAACGACTTGTCTTTTAAACACACAGAGATGCTAGTTATTGGAGGGAGTGACGCTGATCCCAACGATATTCTGTCATCATTTAACTCAGTTGGAATCGCCATTAATTTTACGGAATCAGCCCCCCATTATCTTTGACTTTAGCATGTCATTTAAAGCACACATTACAAAACTGTACAACATTCAGTATGTGCCTCCCATTTTAAAAATGTTGGGAAATTAAGATGTTTTCTCAATATGTGGGATTCTGGGAAATTAATTTTTGCATTTATTTCTAGTAGGATTGACTTTCTGCAGTGCGGTGTACACTGGATGTTCAAATTGTTCTTCATAAGGCTTCAAGTTAATCCAAAATGCTGCTGCAAGAACAAGAAAATACAAACGCATAACTCCAGTCCTCACGTCCTTACACCTGCTTCCGGTTAAGTTTAGGGCAGATTTCAAAATCCTCCTTTTAACATATAAAGCCTTAAATGGCCGAGGTCCTGCTTACTTCTCTGAACTTATCATGACTTACAAACCAGAGCGCACATTAAGATCTCAAGATGCCGGCCTGCTTAGGATTCCAAGGATTATAAAATAACAGTGGGAGGTCGAGCTTTTAGTTACAGGGGGCACCTAAACTGTGGAGTGGTCCTGCCTGCCACTATAAGAGATGCCCCTTCGGTTTCCCGGCTGAAGACTCACAACTTCAGTTTAGCACACCCTGCCTAGAGCTGCTGATTAACTGTACAGACTACATCTCTGTTGTTAGTCGTCAGCACTAAACAGAAGTAACATGAGAGTTCAAATTGGTTACTGACCCTCACCTACTCTGATTCTCTTCTCGGTACTCGCATGTTGCACTTGGTGCCAACTGCCCTCCTGCCAAGTTGTCTGCCTGCCTAAGGTAAAGTCAGGAGGAGCACTGGAATCGTCGGGTAGAGGGGTCCTTTCATCAGGTTGACTGGCCCATCTATGGAACGGCCAGTAAGGGGGGGCAGCTTGATGGCCGAGGTCTCCAGGACTCTGAACAAATCAGAATCCTCTGTTGTGATGTCATCTACTGTTGAATTCTGCCATGTACTTGTAATATTTCTATTGTCCTATCGCATTGTATTGAGGATTTATTTCCTCTTTTTTTTTGACACCCACTGCCTGCCCAACCTACCTGGACAGGGGTCTCTCTTGCTCTCTGAAAATCCTTCCTGAGATTTCTTCCATTTTTTTTTCCCCTACAAGGTTTTTTTGGGGAGTTTTTCCTTGTCTTCTTAGAGAGTCAAGGTTGGGGGGCTGTTAAAGCCCAATGCGTCCCTCCTTGTGCGATGTTGGGCTCTACAAAAATAAATTGCATTGTACCGTTAGTGCCTTCATGGTCGAACCCGCTGCCTCCTTCTTCGGCCCTCCCTGAGCCTGGACATACACGTCGGCAGTTCCACCTCGTGCCAAATCTTCAAACTGCCCCCACGCTTTAATAAATAAAGTCCCACTTCTAAGAGGACAGGAGCTCAGCCAGCTTTTACTTTCCCTTCTTTGCTCCGAGACTCGCTGGCTGAGCGGACTTTCAGGAAACGTGTGAGTCAGCCACGTCTGAAGGGACCTCTTTGTGCGAGGGATTCTGTGTTGAACAGTGAAAGCAGGTTGCCCACCCCCCATCCCCACAAGTGGGCTTGAACTTGAAATCAATATTTAAAAAAAAATCTCCATTCGTTTAAACTTGAAATCGATAAAACGAGAGTCCGCCCAGAACACATCCACCGTAGGACGACTCCGCTCTGCTTCATGGAGCTCGGTGTGCCAAACAGAGATGGTGCGGTGTTCCTGCTGCCGCTGAAGACTCAGCTGCCTGCTCGCTTGCCGGGGTTCAAACTCGAGAGTGAAGGCTACTGGGAAACGTCAGGTGTGAAGAGCACAAGAGGAGGCGGAATACAAAACGAGGAGACCCGAGGCGAAGCGAGCCCTGTGAAGATGTTGGGTCGGGCCTAGCGAGACGTCTCCCGCTTTGTGATCAGAGGATCCTCCTCCTCTAAATGCCTGCCAAGAGAACGGATCGGGTGATTTGGAAGGAACAAATCGTTGCATCTTTTTCAAAAAAAGCTGTCTTGCCAGTTCGGAGCGAAGGGTGCGTGCCTCAGAATTCTCGTAAGCTTTTGTATTTGCGACTGCAGACTCGCTCAGGCAGACATTTGCCGAGACTTGAGAAGAAGAGCGGAGATGAGCGAGAATCTCGTGGGAGAGCCGGAAAGGACAAGCAGGGTACCACACAGAGCACAGAGTGCTGCCAGGATCTCGTTGGGACAGCAGCAAGCAAAGAAATGAAGGAATAAATAAATAAATAAATAAATAAATAAATAAATAAATAAATACGGTGAAGAAGGCTTACATTTGTAAACTGCCCAGGGCGGCTTCTCTCTCCATCCCCTCCACGGGACTCTGAGTTTCTTACTTCAGACGAGACGCCTCATACTTTTAGCTTTCTTTTCTCCACAAAGTCGAGCCCAGCACACAAAACAAACTTTTACCGGTGCCATGTTGTCTCATCCACTTGTGATCAGAATGAAGAAGAAGAAGAAGAAGCTGACATAGTCAGTGGGTGATGGGGCAATGGCACAAAGTTTCACCACACACTGTTGTTTTCCTTTTTGGATTCACAGCCTTCCTTGAAACAAGGACATGTATGGTGAGAAGAACAGAACATTCATCCACTTAAGTCATGGATCCATTTGGTTCCTCAAAAGCATCAGATGCTGACCTGAACCCACTCAGACACCAAAAAGATGTCAGACCTGAATGGGACGACACCACACTGCACAACTCATTCACAAAGGGGCCTTCCAGAACTTTCTTAGATTGAAGAGGTCACTATGAACATTGAGCCTTTGGTGGACCCTCAATGAGAGAAGATGTGCCCACCACACAGGAGAGTGTCACCAGACCTGCCCCTGAGTTCTTTAATTGCAGCCTCATGATGTCACCAGAACATCTCCTCCATATGCTGGTCTAAAATGCTATCCCAATCCTCAGGAATCCCACCGAAATCCACAGAAGTTCTCTGATGCACAGGGCTCAATATGGAAGGCAAGAAGACACACTCTGAAGACGTGTGCTACGATGAGATAAAAACAGGCATGGAAGGCATCAGATAAACCACAGATAGCCTACTGGACACCTGCAGATGACTCCTTGTGACCCCCTCTTTATCACCCGGCATTCTGGTGACTCGTGACACTTGTAGCACCTTCTCCACCTCCCTCCAAACTTGCTTGATCTGCCCTCAGACACGGTGCCTCCCATACCTCCCAGGAGGGATTTGGGGACATAAAGTTCAGGTCTAAATAACAGAAGAGCATAAAGGGGAAAATGTGGTCATCCCAGGACCCTAAAATGACAAAACAACCAGTAACAAGTAGATCAATGCAAAGCCTTCCAAGGTCCTGTTCATGGCCTTTCATTTTTAGTCCACCTGTATTCCCCCAGGCTAGCTGGCCAGTCAGTTCCTGCTTTGGAATTGCAGGCTTGGTGGCTCGCTTATCTGATAAATGGACTCGCTGAAACATAATGACATGAAAATGAAAGGCTAAAGGCCATTTTACAAAATACCTTTCTCTCCACTTCACTACTTTTATGGAGGAGTTTCAAGAGGCAACGCGGAGGGCCACTTTGGAGTGAAGTGTCATGTCGAGTAGAAACAGCTCCTGATATTAAACTGGACGTGCTGTCACAAAAACAACAAAAGGCATCAGCCACCCGTGTGATATGTCCTGGCTGCAAATGGGTAAATTGTTGTGAGATGTTCACAGGTCAGAGTCCAAAACAGAACTGCCGTTGATAGTAAAAGATGGCGGCTTGATTTGCCAAAATCGGAATTGACATCTTCAGAGGCCCCAGAACTGTAAGTGACGTCATTGAAGGCACCGGAACCGGAAGTGATGTCATTGAAGGCGCCGGAAACAGATGTGACATATTTAAAGTCCCCAGAACTGGAAGTGACATCATCGAAGGCACCAAACCGGAAGTGATGTCATCGGCGGCGCCAGAACAGGAAGTGATGTCATCGAAGGCGCCAGAACTGGAAGTGATGTCATTGAAGGCGCCGGAACCAGAAGTGACATATTTAAAATCTCCAGAACTGGAAGTGACGTCATCGAAGGCACTAAAAACCGGAAGTGATGTCATCGGCGGCACCGGGACCGGAAGTGATGTCATTGAAGGCGCCGGAACCATTAGTGACGTATTCAGAGTCCCCAGAACCGGAAGTGATTCATCAAAGGCATCAGAACCGTGCAGGATTTCCCAAGAATGATCTGCAAGGGATTGAGAACGAAAGTCAGTGCACCTTGCCACCCCCTGGTCTGGCATGGAATTACGATTATTCAGGCCCTTTAGCTGTGTCTTACTCACACGTGTGTGACAGGGCGGAGGTTTGAAAGCATTAAGGAAAAAAGGACGAGGTGCCATCTGCCCAAAAATAAAAAAAGAAAAACGCAACAATTTCAGATGAGAATCGTCACACAAAAAACCGAGTGGGAAGGGCAAAGACAGCCCTTTGATTCATCTCAAGGTGGGCATGGTCTTTGAAGCCACGTAGGGTGCCAACGTGAATAAAATAAAAAAGCAGGTAGGAGAATGTCAGGACGCCACCGAGGAGACTTAAAGCCCCTCAGACTGGACTCTTTCTTCTTCTTCTTCTTCTTTTAGTTTCTGAACAACGGTGGCAGCACGGTGCTGGAGCAGGAGGTGGACAGTCGATGATTGCAATTTTCAGGCCATTCATGAGCACAGTAGCTGACCTGAGGAGCGCACAGAATGTCTAATCCTCACGACAAATGTGGCTCCCTTTCACAATTGACTTGCAAATAAAATCTTTTTTATCTGCAACAATAAATCGAGAAAATAAAAAAAGAAAGGCACCCAAAGTGGAGAGATTTGAAGTGGCACCAGGTGTTAAGGTCACACCGTCCACTGCTGAAAGGCTGAGGGGGACAACTGTGGCCAGTCTTCTGTTGCCCTGCAGCACGGAGGAATATTTCAGGTAAATGACCCTGTGAAATACGTCAAGAAATGAATAAAAATAACAAAACACGTGAGCATAAGGACAGCATGAAATACACTCTGATCACCGACTGCACTTCTGTGCTCAGGCAACAAAAAGTCCCAGCAAAGGCGTCTTGTCCTGAAGACGCTGAGGAGCTCTGAGGTGGGAACTTCTATCGCTGCCCCATTGAAAGTACCCTGACCAGAGGCATCATGCTGTGGTTTAGTCACCTGACTTCCCAAGGGCTAACCGTTCAGCTCCGAAAGTCAGGGATGCTTAACTTCCTACCATGCAGTGCACCAGGTGTCTGAGGAGAGCTGAATCCATCATCTTGAATGACAGCCACCCATCTCACCTCCTCATGTCACCTCTGGGATCCTCACCACTCGCGCCACCCACCTAAGGGACAGGAAGAGCTTCGTCCCCCAGGCCATGAGGTCACTGAACTCCCAGGACTCTGATCCTGTGTGCTGTACACACCTGCTGGTTTATCTGCAATTGGACTGTGCATTGCACTTTACCAGCTCTTATCTTATTTACTTTATTTAAATTGTTAATTTATCTATTTAATTATTATTTATTTAATTGTTTATTATTTTTTTTATTATTTTAATGTATCTATTTACTATTTAATCTAATTATTTAATTTACTTATCTTTATTTATTTATTCCTTTATTTGTCTTCTGCTACTCTTTTTTAATTGACTGTATTCATTTATACATCAACGGTGGCACAACAATGTCCCCGAGCTCTCATGGTGACCATAAAGATCTCAAATCTGAATAACTGAGGGTGTCGCTGGCTCCCCTTGGTAGACACAATGTGCAGCTCTACGGATATCGAGGCGCGTCCAACATGAGGGTCACCTGGGGGCAGAGCCGGCCCAAGGCATAAGTGAATTAAGTAAATGCTTGGGGTCCTGCAACCACAAGGGGGCCCCCAACGTGCTGGGAAATTAGGAAAGATGGGGAGTGGAAAGTTGAGAAATGAGGACTAGGCACGTGAATCAAGCAATGGGGTGCACTCAGTTTTCTTTTTCAGCACCGTCACCAACCGACCCCCCCCCCCCCCCAATTAATCGAGTGCAGACCCACCCTGACTTACCCTGAAACCTCCAGTCATTAATCCTGCAGATTTCACCAAGGCACATAAATTCACATTTACATCACAATCAACAATCCAACCACCTTTCTTCAATACTCTCATTACTCCACTGGGGACCCCCCAACTTAATTCAGTCATGCTCATTATGCCACTGGGGACCCCCCCCCCCCACACCTTTCTTCAATACTCTCATTACTCCACTGGGAACCCCCACCTTTCTTCAATACGCTCATTACTCCACTGGAGACCCCCCCCCCACCTTTCTTCAATACGCTCATTACTCCACTGGGACCCCCCCCCCACCCCTTTTCCTAGTGACACCTCTTCCTTTATGAGACCTTCTATTCAGCTTGGGGCCTCACTAACTATAATACCAGCCCTGCCTGAGGCGGGTGGGGTCATTGGTGTTCCAATCACATATCATGTGTGTGCCACCCCATCCCACTCTGATTTTGATACCCTAGGTGATCCCCTACAGTTTCTTGCCTAAATGGTAGTGCCAGCCCAGGGCTCTGAATCCACTCTGGGGTTTTGCCCACCCGCCCGGACCCTAAGCAGTGAGGGGCAGCAGCAGGCGTAACAAGCTGCTTTGATTACGGGCGTGTAAGAAGTTGGTGCCCGGGCCAATGTGAACGCATTTGTCTCCCACCGCCTGAGTGCCACGTCTTTGCTTTCCTTGTCATTTAGAGGCAATTAAAGACTCTTCAGTCGCTCGATATTCTCCTGCACGGCCATCCCCAGCGCGTCTCATCTCATTAGGCCGCCGTTTCAGAACAAGCTTTCCAAACAAAGGCAAGACGTGAAGCGCATAAAGTGGTGGCCAGCACGTGTTTATTGTCAGAAACCCACCACCTCCCCCCATTTGGGGGGGCACCACCTGAGTGCAGATTCCAATGTGTCATCTTCTTGACCTGCATGGCCACGCTGAGGCATCGGAGCCGAGTGAGAAATAACACGGCAGTGGGCCGCCCTTTGTGTCGGCGTAACAAATCCAACGGAGTGGTGAGGTGTAAAGAATGAAGAAAGGGGGGTGCAGCTCTGAACACGGGGTCAAGTCCACCCTGAAGCGACCTCATCGGGGTCAAACCAGAGAATCGTGAGCACCGGTGACGTCTTTGGCCTTTCATCCAGACGCTGACTCCATGAAGCGGCGATCCATCAGCACACAACATCGAGGTGACGCATTCGTATCCCTCAGTGACAAACGTCCTCGCAAAGCGACCGCAGTGGCTCCATCTTTTATGTGAAGTGACGGGTGGGAGCACTTTAGCAGAAAGGTTGCACTTTACGCGTTATAAATGTGTAACAAGTCATCTATTCATGATTAATAAGCGGCTCATTGTCTGGTGGATCATTGTTAGTCAGCGAGGCCCCCTAGTGGCTGAAGAGTTACACCGTAAAACGACAAGGCGGACGGCTTTGTGTGAAATACTGCAGCGTGTGTGAGTGCTTGAGAGATGAAAGGCGCTATATTCAATCAAAACTGAGTAATCCCTTTTAGTGGCACCTTGTGTGACATTGATCTGGACCTGCCACTGTAGAAAAAAATAAAAAATAAAAAATTCTGTTCTGAGTGTGTGGAGAGTCAAGAGATGGTGTCCAATATGAAAGGTGCTATATTCAGTCCCACGCAGTCACTGGTTCCCTCTGTGACACTGACCCTCACCTCCCTGTGTTGATACTGCAGAAAATAAATAAATAAATTAATTAATTAATTCAATTGGAGTCGAGAGATAGCGTCCAGTGTGAAAAATTACCAGAGTTGCAGATCTTATTGCCCGAGGATGTCAGATTACACGACGGTGACGACTTTCCGGCATCGTTTCACATTTCTAAAGCATCTCAAGCTCACTCCTTTCTCCCCAACACCCATAAATGTGCTGCCCGATGGAGCCAACGACCGTCCCGAGGTTCACAGGTATGGCAAGTTCAGCCGCCATCTCAACTCCCATTGTATTGTGAATCATAAATCTCGAGACGTCAGACAGACGAGCCTCTCTTCTGTTTGTGAGGTCCAAAACCCTCGTCGTCATTGTATTCTGGGTATTGCATTTCCGGGTGGGCACTGATTGGTCATCCACTCTCATGCACACAAACCCCGCCCCCTATAACTGAAGACAACTTCAAACCTGCTTGATCTCGTCGTGGTGAGTGGCAGTCTGGCTCGACGGAGTCACTGGGGGTGTCAGACGCACCGAGATTACGTTCACAAATATCTGGGAAAAGACGTGAAATGGGGCGTGGCCTCAACCTGCCAGGGCTCCTCGAAACTGAAACGACGACACTCTGTCTACATAAGGGGGGTGTCAAGAGTCAAGAGTGTAGGGGGGGGCGCTATATAGGGTCACAGGATTAATGTCTACCACCAACTCTAATGACAACATACAAAGAATGGAGCTCAAAGTGTTTTATAACATGTCAAAGAAAATGTTACAAGAAAAGAGAAAATGAAGTAATAATAATCCATCCATCCATCCATCCATTTTTCAACCCACTGAATCCGAACACAGGGTCACGGGGGTCTGCTGGAGCCAATCCCAGCCAACACAGAGCACAAGGCAGGAACCAATCCTGGGCAGGGTGCCAACCCACCGCAGGACACACACCCACACACCAAGCACACACCAGGGCCAATTTAGAACCTCCAATCCACCTAACCTGCATGTCTTTGGACTGTGGGAGGAAACCCACGCAGACACGGGGAGAACATGCAAACTCCACGCAGGTAGGACCCGGGAAGCGAACCCAAGTCCCCAGGTCTCCCAACTGCGAGGCAGCAGCGCTACCCACTGCGCCACCGTGCCGCCCAGTAATAATAATAAATAACACAAATAAATAAATAAATCCATATGAGCTTATAAAACAGACACATAAAATAGTGGAAGTGTAGTGTATCGTAAATCTCGGAAGATCTGAGGTTTGATGGCTGAGAGAACAAAGACAAAAAAAATCTAGGGGTCCATGGGGGTCAAAAGACCACCCACCCCCAGCAGACATTCCACCCAACGTAAATGTGCGCAATCCATTCCTCGTGGTTTCCAGGTGTCGTCCCGGAGGATTCGATGCAGTGGGTCTCGTGGACAGCTGGGGTACCCGCCTTCATTTCAGTGCCACAGGTGGCTGCCCGGTGTTTCGGTTAGGAGGTGTTGGCACTTGAACCACAAAAGAAAGCATTCTTCAGCCGGAAGGACCCCGAGTGAATCCTTTCACCCATTACATTCACCGTTCTGATATGGAAACAATGGTACACCACATCTGAAGTACTGGGGGGCAATGCCCACTATGAAAGGTGCTAACAATTGAAAATTAAGTCTCTGCCACCAAATCTTGGCGTGACACCGAGTTTGTCCTGTCACCTGCCAGTGATTACATCGTGCAAGTACAGAAGCTTTGATACCTCACTGTAAACATGAAGAATCTGGAGGTAGTGCCCACTGTGCATGGCACTATATAAGATCATAGGGCCCAGCGAGAGATGAATCCACTTAACCAGTCTGAATCCCCTCAATGTGCGGAATGTTTAGGAAGGTGGTCACTATGAAAGGTGCTAAATACAGAAAACAAATACGTGAAGTGACCACAAACGGGGCACAGCCGGCTTGAAGCTTAGCTCAAGTAGTGCCATGTCCTGGTGGGGGCGCCAAAACGTCGTTTCATGGGTGTGGGTAAAGCTCGTTAATTTCAGTTACAGATCTAATAGGAGGGCGAGGTGCTGGGGGGGTTGCTCTCTCTTGGGTGTCTCTTTCTGGGCGATTGTAATCAACTCTGCCCAGGGACTCAATGGACCCGTGAGATGGCAGGGGGTTCTATAAGCAGGAATAAGGAATCGGTTTAATTTACCCGTACAGCACAATTGCATTGTCCATCCATCCATTTTCCAACCCGCTGAATCCGAGCACAGGGTCACGTGGGTCTGCTGGAGCCAATCCCAGCCAACACAGGGCACAAGGCAGGGAACAACTGCATTGTGTTCATCTGAAATAAGAACAAAAGAAATGTGACAAACGAGGAGAGACCACCAAGCTCGCCGTTCGCTGTGAAAGGTGCTATATAACACTGATCGGGCCAAGCAGGCAGTTCGGAGCAGCCATGCTGAAGGAGATCGCGAAGACTTGCATTTGACTTTCAAGTACGTTGGCACGTTCGCGATTCAAGCGCGCCGCCCAATGCCCCCTTTAATTGTTTGTCACAGTTTATTAGCACGGCGATAATCAGGGCTTCATCCGCGGTGCCAGTTTAGCGCTCCAGCCCGTCCTCACCTGATAAGAAGTCCTTTTAATTACATCTTCGCTTTCCCATAAAGCCGCCACTCGATTCCTTTTTTTCCCAAAGAGGCGCTGAGAGACCAAAATCACAAGAGCAGAAAGTGTCATTAGCGTCAAGCCTCACATATCGGCCATTTATTAGTCGTTTATTTGTGGCTAAGCAGCGCTTAACTGAGTCACTGATATCCACTTATTACGGCACTCGCAGGTACTTTGGATTCTCAGCCCCAAACAAGCCTTTTCGACAGTTAATTGGCAATTAATGGAGGATTTGCCGCCCCTGAACTCAAGTGACTGCTATTCTGCTTCTAATAAGGGCTTACTGATGGACGATTGCACTTTTTATTCGGGTACTTAATTATCAGGAATTACGGACTTATTAGGCAGAAGTAAATCAAAATAACGGAAGAGCGACGGGCGTGTCGGCGGAGCGTGAGGACAGCGCTCGTGGGGTCGGTGCGCGACCTCGAGGGGGCCTGGGAACAGTGCAGCGAGAAGAAGCAGAAGAAGAAGAATTGGGGTCCACGGGATACCCCGTTTAGGGATACACAAAGCCTCGGGTCCGCGCTGCCCCCCGGTCTGCGTTGCGGTGCATATCTGACAAGCACGGTGGCGTTGGGATTCGGGGGGTCGGATTCAAAGGTTTAATTAAGCCCCTGACCGTTTTGTCCATTATAAGCTACGGATCCTGACTGACTTTATCTCCATGTTTGAAAGCGCGTGACACCCCGAGGGAGGAAAACTGCTCTAGAACGCGCGGGAAACGCAAAGGGGGGGGGGGGGGGGGGTCTAAGACCCTAATAACTGCAAATCTTACACTGTAAAAAAAAAAAAAAATCTTAAATTTACGATAAAGTACTGGAAGCTGTGGTTGCCAGAATTTTACCGTAAAAAAAGAAGGTGACAATATTTTCTGGTCTACGGTAAAACTTTGTATAGTAAATAACTGTTTTCCGCACATTCCAATAGAAGTGAACGTTTGATATTTTTGCACTGTCATTAATATGCCGATCAATAAACCAGTAGAAAATACTGTTCGGATCAAACACCAGTACACAGTTTGCATCAGTAAAGTGACAACAGCAAACATGTAGCCTTTAATTATACACAGTGAAAAGAATTCAATGTTTAGGAACGTTACGGCACGTCGTCTGGTGGTGAAGTAAAGTTTGCTTTTGCGGTGTGTGGTGTCCTACTGGTGTACCAGCTTATCGAATAAAACCCACCAGAAATCGGCGTCCATCACCTCAGAGGCCTTCAGCACGCAGGGAGTCCCAAGTCCTCTCATTTTCAGTTTTCTTCCCTGCTGTTCAAAGGTGGGCGGATCACCAATACGCTAAAAGGGGCGTGTCCTTATGCAAATATCGTAACTTCGGCGTTGCTGAAACTGCGTTTTACAGTTTAACACAATGAAAGGCAACCTTTTTCGAGTTGCGGCGCACCTGAGGGACTGCCCATAAATAAAGTCGTGACGACACAATCTATGGACAATCGCCAATAGAAACAGTCCATTTTACAAGTTTGAAAGACATTTTATTAATAAATGAATCAAAGGATAAATCTTTTAAATTTAATTAATGTGAACGTTGAGATTGTTTTTCAGCACATATGAGATTGATGCGAGGATCAATTTTCGAAAGACAGACGCGCATTTCCTTGTCGATCATTTGAAGTCTCTCGCGTTTCTTAGACTTCATTTCCGTACAGCGATACTCTCTCGTCGGCAAGAGCCGAAATGTAGCGTTCGTATTTTCTCGTTCTATATTTGCTCCGCCTTCTTCCATCCGTACAGTGAGCGAGATCTTCTAACAACGAGACTTTTTAAGTCTCACGAGATGTGTTTTTGACACCGCTGGTGTTGATATTATGATGAATGGTGAACAGCGAAAATTTTAACTTGCATTCAAAATGAATACATTCGTTTATTCAACAATCTGATTAACCGTTATCTGTTTTTCCAACATAAAATATATTTTTAAAACATCTTTTTAATTAACCAAAAGTTCAAAAACACTAGCAGTTTCCGCGGCGCACTGGCGCACCGGTTGCCCGACAATGGTTTAACATATTACAGCTGTACACCTTCGCTATTTAACAGTTTTACAAAGTTAACGGTGTATTAGTAAACGGTATATTTTGAAGGCAGAAAAATACTTGGCTGTAAAAAATAATGAAATGCATTGTTTAAGATTTAAAGGTAATTTTCAGCAGAACGTAAAATGACTTTCCTTTTTTTCAGAAAAGGTATTTTACTTTCACCATTTACAGTATTTTTACCGTTAAATTTACTGACATTATTTACAGTGAAACGCCCCAGCCCAGAGTCTCGCACACTCCTATAACATCGAGTCCGTAGTTGGTCAGCTCCCGAAAATGATCACCGGTGTTAACAGAAGCCCTGCCTCACTATTCTATAGGAACCCGGGTTCAAGTCACGAGTGCTGCTGGTGTTCCGCCACATTCTTTATGCCTCCTGCACAGTCACACCTTCTGCTGTTCTGCTCAGTGTTGCTGTCAGGACTTCACGATTATCAGCGTCATCCACATGTGAGACTTTATTGCTCATCAGCCTCAATGGAGGTGCCCAGTCCACTCAGCTTCAGTCCTAACACGATGAGTGTGGGTAAACGGTCAGCATGGGCATCGGTGCCCATGTCAGACTCTCTCTAAATCTCAGGAAATCACTTGGCCCAGCGGTGCTCGCTTTCTAGAAATAACGGAAATTAATTCAATTCTCCAGCATAGTGTTGAGTAAGGGAAGGCGCTCTATAAAGCCAGAGGCACCAGTCCCCAAGACCACTGGCCTATCATGGGCAACTCGTTTCATTTGCCAGTATTAAAAAGGGCAGCGCTGTGTCTCCACTGTAATCCCTGCTGTCACTCCATGTGTCCCCCCCCCCCCCCCCCCCCCCACTGTAATGTCATTTCACACAGTGAGACCAATGTGTGACTTGGCAGTGGTGCCCATGAGTGGATGAGCAAGAGGGCGAGTGGGGAGGTGGCACTAATTACTCCATTAAACAGATTCCTCTTAACAACTCCATCTCTGTTCATAAAAACGCTCACTCTGCTCGTAATGAAGTATTTTATTCAGTCTTGTTAGTTAACATCAATAACAGTCAAACGACAGGACTGGGGCAAAGAGGGAGGCATCATGGTGTCTGACCTCGTCCTCGTCCTCCTCCAGCACTGATTGGGACAGGCCTCCTCCTGAAAATGAGACCAAGACGCCACAGCATGGGGCACATCGAGGGTGCGGCCATTGGAGGGGACAAGGGGTGAAAGACGCTATAATAAGGAAAGGGTCTCCCGACCTTACTGAGTGGTCATCTGCCATCCAGTGCCAGTCCACACCAGAAACTAAACACGGAGGATTTATAGAACCTGGACACTCTTGGCAAGAAGAAGTCACAGAAAATAAAAATAATGGAGGATGAAAGCAGGAGGACACAGTGAAGCCCACAGTTTTGAAAATGACTTCCGTCCATCCCCTCAGACGCTGTGTGAATAAACAGCACTGTCTCTGATGTCATCAGACGTCACATGGCGGCCACGCCACCTAGCAACAGGTCACAATGGCAGTGCCCACTAAAAAGCAAAAACTGGCATCACATGAAACTTCAACGTAAAACCAAAACTAAACGGACATCCCTTAAACCGAAAATAAAAAAAACGTATTTTCAAAATCATAAAGTTTCAAAGATCTGCAGTGGGTTGACGCCCTGCCCGGGGTTTGTTTCCTGCCTTGTGCCCTGTGTTGGCTGGGATTGGCTCCAGCAGACCCCCATGACCCCGTAGTTACGATATAGCGGGTTGGATAAACTTTCAAAGATTAGAAAAAACAAAAACAACAAACATCCTAAAGAAAATGACATGGCCGAAGGAGGCAAAGAAAATCATGCTGCTTGAACCGACGGTGCCATCGGAACTCAGGTAGGGACCTCTGAAAGGAAGACCACCGAGTACTAAGACCTTGTCCAACAAAACAGGGGCAGAGGGGGACAGGCCGGGCTCTTCCCAGTCGAGTTGGTGGCAGGGGCTTCCTGGTGCAGTTTGTGTGGTGAACCCTCGCCACTCTTGGACTGGCAGAAAGACAAAGGAAGATGGCAGCTCAAAGGTTAGGGAAGACTAGCAGAGAGAGAAAGAGAGAGAGCGCCACTTGTTGGATTTCAAATAAGTGAGAGGGGCTGACCTGCCAGCCAGGAGAAGATGGGCAGAGAGCAGCCATCGATGCCAGCACCACCAGCTGGGGGACGTTGTGGTTTGGGGTCGAAAACATCTGATTGAAGGTGGATGCCATCTGAAGACATCTCCAGGTCGAAACCCACAGTCAGAAGAATGTGACAGAAGGCATTAGCATCTCGATGTTTCTAATAACGCTGTAGGCTGGAGTCAAAAGTCAGTCAGGGGCCAATCAATCAATCAATCGGTCAGGGTTATCATTAAGTGACCCATTGACTTAATCCATCACCCAAACACCAAAATCAACCAATTGCAGTCATGTGAAAAAGTAAGTACCCCCCATAAAGTGGACATGTCAAGCACTGATCTTCATTTACATGGTGTCTATAGATAAAGGTGATATAATATAACAGCAACAAGGCCACATTTACATGTTGTAGTCCATCACATAATTTAAATAAGCATAAGTCAAAAATTCACACATGAAAAAAGTAAGAGGACCCCACCGGTTATCACAACCTCAAATACCTTAAATCAGATTAGAACCTCATTTAGGAGGATCACAGGGAACCTCCAACGTTAAGTTTGGATTGCACATTATTGTTGAAGTCCCCATGCTGAGATGGTAAGAGCAGCTCTCAGAGGTCTTCAGAAAGAAGGTTCTGGATGCTTATGAGTCTCGGGAGATTTCCAAACCACGGGAAGTCAATCATGCCACTGTCCAGAAGATCAGATTTCAAACTTCTCCAGGCCAGGCCACCCCAGCAAGTCCACCCTGAAAGCCAATCCCAAGATGCCAAAAGAAGTTTCTAGTCCCAGAATTTCATTCACGAGACCTCCAGGTAAAGGGGTTACACAAATGGTGTGCCAGGATGAAACCATAGAGATCAAGACTAAACTCTGCCCACAAACATCAAGTCAAGGACCAGGATTGCTGGAGCAGATGAGTCAAACGTGGAGTTCTTTGCCAGAGTACCAGGAGAGATGTTTTATGTAACCCAAAGAGACCACTGGGCCTGGAGAACCTGATGGCAGCTGTAAAGCATGGTGGTGGGAATGTCATGGCCTGGGCCTGCTTTGCTGCATTAGGACTTGGGCAGCTCCCCATTCTTCATTGCACCAGAGGGGGCTTGAGGATAATGTGAGACCATCTGTGAGGAGAATTAAAGTGGACCTTGCAACATGACGATGACCCTAAAAGCAGCAGTAATCCCACCAAGGAAGAAGTCAAAGCCGGGATCTGCTCTGGGGGGATTCGCAAAGGGCAGTGCATGCCAGAGACCCCTCAACCATCACACAGCTGCACGGAGGAGCTGCTAGTCCATGTCAGAGACTGCCAGGCAGATCTAGGAAATGCCAGCTTGAGGGGCAATGCCAGCTATTAGAGCTACAGGTGTATCTGGTGACATTGCTTTGAACACTTTACGCTGTCTCCAGTTTAGCCACAGGGGGCGCTCATTCAGCAATGAGCAGTTATGGACGGTTCATCTGGGTAATGTCTCATGAAACGTCTTTATGGATGCACATGACAGATAGGTGGAGATCAGCCCACCATGACTGCTGCCCCCCTGGGTCTCTTATATAGCGCCTTTCACAGAGATGTGTCTTGGTGGTGTTTGGTCTGTAGAGCTGCCCTCTGGGTAGCGTCTGATGAATACACGCGGCGGGGCTGAGGGTGAATCTGTCGCTGCCTCCTCCCATAATTTTATTAAACGTTAGGAAGATGACATATCCCACAGAGGAATATTATAAGTAATAAAAGTTCTGTCAGAAGGTGTTTTTGTGATGCAATGGAGCTGCTTGAGAGATGACACACGTTCTGCGCCATATCGATCTAAACGCTGTGTGGGCCGCCCGAGTCCTTATCACAATATGAAGTGTTCTTTGTAATATGGAGATGTCAGCCTCTCTCTTTGCTCTTGTAAGTGTCTCCCTGGAAGTGGATGGCGGCTCCAAAGGCAGACACACAAGGCTTATCTCTGATCCTTTAGACGTCGTCAGCTTTTTGTGTTTGTTGTTTGTTTTTGATTTTTTGCTTGCTTTACAAAATCTTGCAAGAGCGCCTTACTGCCAGTTTGCCATCGATAGCCTGATGACATTCAGCACCTCGGCGATGCCAGCATTTGGACATTTTTAACTATGAACTGCCTGTCTCAGTCTCCTTGGAGTTCAGATCCTGCCGACTAAACTATCCACTCTTAATATCATCCATACTGTGTGGGCGTTTAGGGGGTCGCTGTTGTCCCTTTAACACCGGGTAAAGGCAATGAGAAGTGTTTTTAATTCTTTTCTTCTCCAAAGAGTGTCTTGTCACAATAATAATAATAATTCTCTCTCCTCCACACCTCCCAGCAAGTGTTGTCCACCTCCTCCCAGCTCTTTTATATATTCCCTGACCCGGAAGTGCTTCTGTCCTTCTGTCCATGTGGTCAGATAGAGAACTTGAGTTTTCTGTCAGCCTAGAAGTACTTTGGGGCTCCCGTCCCTGTGACTTTGGAGTACTTCCGGGCTATGCAGACAGTAAAAACTCCCAGGTCCCCCTTCAGTGTCTCCTGGCAGCACCCATGATACCCAGTAGGGCTGTGAAGCCGAACTCCAGATCCCATGGTGCCCTGCAGGAATCTGGGGCACCGCTATGCAGCAGGGAAGTCTCCATCTAGTGTCTTGGGGAGGCAGTGTCCCAGAGTAACGTAGATGACTTCCCCCATCCTTCCATTCTTTGGGACATCCCGGTCGTCCATCACAACTGTTAAAACCGGACTACAGCTTTGGTGGAAACATCTCCAGAGTTCTGTTGTGACCACCTGTTAGGAAAATCTTCCACCTCAACGCACAAATAGGAGAACAGGCTTTAAAACACACACACACACAATGCCAGACCTACCTGCACTCAGGTCTGACCAAGGCAGCCTAGCCCCAAACTCCAACCTATATAGGCCCACAAACAGAGCTCAGGTTTTTAAACATCAGAAGTGCAAACCATATTAGAAGTCAAACAAGGAAAAAGGCAAAACCTCTGACCTAAGACAACAAATAAAAGATCCTTTATAACAAAACATTTATTTGAAAAGCAAAAATCCAGAAGTTGAAAAACTATGAAGACCTCCAGCTCCACTGCACACCATCAGCCCAAGCCCAGACTTCCACCTTCTGAATGGACCCCCAAACACATTTAGCTCTTCTTCAAAACAGCAGCTCCACCTTAAAGCTTCAGCTCCTCCCCAAATCTCCAGCCCCACCTTAACTCTCCAGTTCCTCCCCAAATCTCCAGCCCCACCTTAACCCTCCAGCTCCTCCCTAATTCTCAGGGTCCCGCCTTAACCCTCCAGCTCATCCCCGGACCTCCAGCACCACCATAACCCTCCAGCTCCTCCCCAAATCTCCAGCCCCACCTTAACCCTCCAGCTCCTTCCCAGACCTCCAGCCCTACCTTAACCCTCCAGCTCCTCCCCAGACCTCCAGCCCCACCTTAACCCTCCAGCTCCTCCCTAATTCTCAGGGTCCCACCTTAACCCTCCAGCTCCTCCCCAGACCTCCAGCCCCACCTTAACCCTCCAGCTCCTCCCCAATTCTCCAGCCCCACCTTAACCCTCCAGCTCCTCCCCAAATCCCCAGCCCTGCCTTAACCGTTCAGCTCCTCCCCAGACCTCCAGCCCCGCCCAGGACCCCAGGCCACTCCCTGCCCAGCCCAGTCCTTCAGGCAGCCTTGCGATGTGCTCAGAGAGATTGTGAAGACTACCAAGTGCTGACCAGAGCCTGTGTGAGTCCAAACGTCAGCCCAGACTCGGCTCCATAACAGCAAGCAGTTCAGTTCCCAGTGGTTTTTAAGACAAAATGGACACTAAATGCTTTTTTTCTGTACTCAGGTATTTGCAACGTGGGGGACGCCGGCACAAAATGTACAAGAATGGAGCAAATCAGCCCGGGGAAGTCCACATTGTTATGGACACAATGGTGTGCCTGAGGATTACTGCAAACACCATAAAGCCAGCAACGATAACACAGCAAGGACAAGTAAAAGGTCAAACAAAACGGAGAAATCAGAAACCAGCAGGACGGATGTAGTAGCAGTAAGCAACATGGCATCACAAAATGGTGACCATAACCAAAAAAATAAAAGTTACAGAAGAAAATGGAGCCATCGATTAACAGGGCCAAGAGAGAATCAAGCTTCTTCTGCATTAAACGCTGCCCTTCTTTATGAGCCATCCAGCAGCCCATCCAAATCTGCCACCTTCCCCCCCCAGGATACTGGAACCCGTAGCCACACTGACTCCATGATGAAGGCTGGCCGAGGACTACTAGTCTTCCTTCTTAGCACACCCCTCAAGGCAGAGGCCGACTTGTAGCCCACCACTTGGGCGCTTGTGGCAGGTGATGGTCCATCGAATTTGAGACCCTGAAACAAAACTACAAAGACGGTCGACTCCTCTAAATTTTTCTTCACCCTCACGTCCTTGTCAGCTCTTATGGTGTTGCCGTCTGGGACGCTTTATCTTCTGACTGTCTGTTTCCATTCACACCCATCTTACCTTACATTTGGGGCAGACCCTCAATCAAAAACAAACTGAATGACGGACCCTCGACTGAGCTGCGACTGGTTGGCTGCCTGCCAGGTGGCATTAAAGCATCAGCTGTTTAGGCCACTTTATGCCAAGGCCTCCAGCTGTGCAGCGAGTGCCGTCCCACCCCTCACATTCTCTTTTAAACAGCATGATACCCATCAGGACATGGCGGCCGCTGCCTTCCAGACCCCGTTCAGCACCTGGGGCCCACGCTTTGGGGGCTCAAAGGTCAGGGCTGACAGGCCATCTTCTCCCACCTGGCCACTCATCTGTTTTATTAGCAAATCATCGGTCTGAGAGCCCCGAGGCGAGGAGGTCCCTGACGCCTAAGGAAGCCGCAGATTCATTACTGACACTCAGAAAGCCGGAGTGAAGACGTCTGCCTTGAAAACTGCTCGGCCCACTGCTAATCGTTACATCCCACCATGAAGCTTTAAATCAGCCTTTAATTTATAAATTGGCTTTCCTGGCCGCCGCTGTCCTTTTGCATTACCCAGAAAATACAAACAAGAGGTTTAAAGAACGCAGTGAGAGAGCAACAAAGGAAGAGAGAAGGAGAAGAAGAATCTGAGATCGGACAAAAATAAAGGAGGCTGGGCAGAAAGATGAAAGACGCCAGCAGGAGGCGCTGGCACAAATGGAAATTCAGCAGGCGTCAAGAAGCTCAAAAACACTCAAGGGGCCGGCGAGTAAAATATAAAATTAGGAGGGGATCGGGGTCAGGGTGTAAGGCTTCATCGTTAGCTTGGGGGACCACCACACTACGTAAAGTCAAAGTTATAGCGCCGTGTCAGCACCCCACTCATTAACAGCACAAAGCTGCCCGTTATCTGTGGATCTGGAATGAGTGGATGTGCTGTAATATTAACAGCAAACTGGAGGGTGTTAGGTGCCATATAGCGCCCCACCGGCCCAGTAACCCACCCCATGTCTGCACAAGGGCTACAACGGCAAATAGCAATTGGTTCAAATTATAGTGTCTTTAATGACCCTGTGCCTTGACCGGAAAGCAGGTTGGACGGGGACAAGAAACGCAGTCGAGAACAAACCAGGGGTCAAAGCCAAGAGGACAGGAATCCAAACATCAAGCCGATAACAAAAAATAAAGTCAAAGTACGCCAGCCAAAGTTCACTAACCAGGCAGACAAAAAGAAACAGGCTGCTAAGAAATGAATCCAGTTTGGTCACACTAAGTGACATGATGACGTGTGGCTTCTGGGTAGCGAAGGACTATCTTATCACGTCATGGAGACAGCATCACAAAAAGGCAACTCCTGTAAGAAAACAATGACGTTAATCAAACTGTACATAAAATGATAACCAAACATAAAAATATATATTTATTTGTTATGTATCGAACCCTTGACAAAAAAAATAGTAAGAAGAAGCGTAAGAAACTTGTAAGACGTGAGGCCTCTTCTGATAACTGCTGTGATTCTGTCACCAAAAGGTTAAAAATAAAAAAAAAGATATGGACCACAAAAGGCGAGACCCGAAATAACTGAATAGGCCTCACCTCAGGCGGCCTGGCCTCAAAGTCAAAAGGCACAGGCCCCGGAAAATGCGGTGAAGGCTTTGAAAGTTTCATAAATGCTACATGTCAACAAATACAATGAAAGGAAACCCGTAAAAGCCTCTGGTCAAAGAACAAAGACACATTGTCTTCAAAATGTAAGTATTGGTCATTGAAGATTAAAAAAGGATTGAAAAAAAATAAAAAGCAGGAACCAAAATATGAGGCTGAAAGCAAACAAAAATCACAAAAGTAGTACGTTAGGACGAGCAAATGATATTAATAAATGAAATTGTACTCTTCACATCTATCTATCTATCTATCTATCTATCTATCTATCTATCTATCTATCTATCTATCTATCTATCTATCTATCTAATCCTGCCAACTACGCTATCTATCTATCTATCTATCTATCTATCTATCTATCTATCTATCTATCTATCTATCTATCTATCTATCTATCTATCTATCTAATCCTGCCAACTACGCTATCTATCTATCTATCTATCTATCTATCTATCTATCTATCTATCTATCTATCTATCTATCTATCTATCTATCTATCTATCTATCTATCTATCTATCTTATATAGTGCCTTTTCTGTTTCTCTAACAGCTGCTTCGTTTAGGTAGCAGTGGGTGTGGCTTTCCCCAGCTGACACATTAGATAGTCCCGCCCCCTTAGGCTCCACATTAATGGGACAGGGCAGAGAACAAAGAAAACTAATAGACAATACTAACATAACACAAAATAACAAAAAAAATAATATATTGCACAGTATCAATGATTATCATTATATTAGATAATACAACCAATCCAAATCAAGAATAGAATTCATAACATAATATGGATTAATAATAATATGTGAAAGACAGCTAAACAATTCAATAAACAGTCCTGAATTAGGGAAGAAATATTCTAATGCCCATGACTGTGAAACTAGGTTTCCAGGATATCATGAGCCAAAAGCATGGGCAGTGCCAGTGCCAGGTAATTTTGCACCACAGGCCAAGTTTATTTGTGCACCAACCGAATGTTTGGTAGCTGACCCGAGAGGCTGGGCCCCACCCAATGCCTAATTCGCCTTAATTTTGGTGCCGGCACTGTGCATGGGGTAAGCATTGTGGTGGGTTTTGGCATTAATACCCTTATAGTCCACACAAAATATGTAAGTGCCATCAGATTTTGGGGATAATCCCACTGGCAATGCTCAGGCCAAGGAAGAGGGTTCAGGATTACATTTGCCTGCCTCTTCTAGTAAGGATAGACCCTTTAGGCTCTGTGACGACAGGGACCTCGACAATAGTGTGGATCTGATGGGGCACCACATTCGTATGACCAGGTTGGACCATCCGGACCATAGGCCACCTCTTCAACAGGGCTGACATCCTCCTTTATGTGACCATAATAAAAGCATGCTCCAAGTTCACTGTCTTTATAAATGATTGATTGATTGATTGATTGATTGATTGATTGATTGATTGATTGACTGGCTGGCTGTTACTGGGTGTGATGCCAGCTCTTTTCCACCCCTTTGCTCCTATGCGCTGGGCCGCTGGCACACTTTATGTGACAATGCCTGTGCATCCCTGCAGACCAAGCGTAGACATTAGTGAACAAATGGACCTGCAACAGGATCAGTCATAAAGGGCGAGGTGTACAGCTGACATGAGTCAGTCCCCAGATTGGCAACAGATGAGTGAGTTCCTGTGCCTGGCGTGGCGCCCGCGCCATGTGCGGAGCCAGGTGGTTCACTGCAGATGGAGCAGGATGTTCTGATCTGTTGATGTGAGGAGCGGCGGTGTCCGTTGCTGCCCAGTGAGGCCTTGACTGCGCTCTGCCTGCCCGACTAATTGACTCTAAATGGTAGCTCCTTCAGTAGACGGTGAAGCCCCCGGTAAGCGGGGCAGCTGGAGGTCACGCCGCTCTGCTAAACTTGTGAACCGGTGCTTCAATGGCTTAACGTTACGGCACTTCCGGGGCTTTGTCAGGTCTGTTTTTATGTGAATGTACTTGAGCCACGTTAGCATCTGCACAAGTCAATAGTGAATGGCAGGCGTCTTTGAGCGCACAAACATCTGAAGCTCTCCATTCAGCTCCCCGCTTCCATTGAGGGGCGACACGTGGCTCAGAAAGGAGGGCGGCGTCACCTCCATAAGCAAGTCCTGGAGCTGCAGGGTGCATTTTAGGTGACTCGTTATTGAAATGGGACACTCACTGGGAGCGTTCATGTGCATCACCTGGTGTGCTAACAGAAGTTCAGGCTGCACCAGGACACGGGGGTCAAGACCAGGATGATATTAGGGGGTCTGCTGTGAGGTCAGCAAGGCCAGTTGAAGGTCGTCTCCAGGGTCCATGCAGAGTTCTCCTCCTACTGGTGGACTTCTGGCTGACGATGAACGAGTCTTACTTTCAGACTGTGAGGCCCCCTAGTGGCCAAGGGATGAGATCTTTTATCACTGGCCTGTAAAAGCTATCTGTGGTCCGCCTGTCCATCCATTTGCTGAATGCACATAACCCAATTTTTATAGGCCGCACCAGGAGAAAGTTTTAAAGTGGCCATTAAATGGGATGCCAGTATGTCACATGGCACAATTGGTCACTCGCACTGTGCCCGTTTAGAGTCACCTATCAACATCACACATTGCACCCATTAACTGACCTTCTTCTTGCTGAAGCTGCTGCACAAATATGAGGCGTGCATTCCGCCGGATCATCTCGTCACTCATTTTTCTTTATCGACTCTCTAATTCAATTCTACTCCATGCTGTACAATGGGAATATGATGTGTCATGTGACAGGGTAGCCAATGAATGAGCTGCTACTGGGCAGGACTGACCAATAAACGAGGGGGAAGTGTGAACACACGGGAGGGGTTTACAGGCAGGCGGGGTTTGGCTGGTGATTTGAAGTTTGATATTTTGATTTCCTGGTTCAGACCCTTAGATTATGTTAGATTTATGCTTTATGTCTCTTCTTCTTGTCCTCCCTGTTTCTGTTACTTCTTTTCCTGCTCTCTCTCTCTCCCAGGCTCCGCCCCCTCTGACCGTGTTTCACTTTCAAGCAGCGCCACCTGAAGGCGTCGCTCTCCTCTTGGCTCCACCCCCTTTGACTGTGTCTCTCTTCCAGACCCTGTCCCCTTTGTGACTGTCACTCTTCTTGGCTCCATCACTACTTTCTACCTCTTCTTCTACCTCTTTCTCTTTCTCTCTGTCTCTTCCAAGCTCTGCCCTCTCTGACTGAGTTTCTCTCTTAGGCTCCTCCTCCTGATGGGATTTCGTTCCTCTTGATGACTGTGTTTCTCTTTCACACATTCTACCCCTGATGGTGTCCATCATCTTGGCCCCACCACCTCTGGCTATGTGCCACAAATAGGCTCCACCCACTGACAGTGTCTCAACTCCTATTGGCTATGCCCCATCTGAATGTGTTTCTTTCCCAGGCTCCTGCCCCTTCGACTATGTTTCTCATTCATAAGTTCCACCCCCTGATGTCCCCTCTCCTCTTGGCTCCACCCCCTCAGATTGTGTTTCTCTCCCAGATTCCGCCCCTCCTAATGTGTTTCTCGTTCATAAGTTCCACCCCCTGATGGCACCCCTCCTCTTGGTCTCTGCTCCCTCTGACTAAGTTTCTCTTTTAGGCTCCTCCTCCTGATGGAAGCTCTTTCTTATTGTCTCCGCCCCCTCACACTGTGTTTCTCTCCCAGGCTCCGCCTCTCCTAATGTGCTTCTCGTTCATAAGTTGCACCCACTGATGGTGTCTCTCCTCTTGGCTCCACCCCTTCTGACTGAGTTTCTTTCTCTGGCTCCACCTTCTGACAGAATCTCTCTCACCTCTTGGTCTCTGCCCCCTCTGACCCAGTTTCTCTTTTTGGCTCCTCTTCCTGATGGGATCTCTTTCCTCTTGTCTCTGCCCCCTCAGACTGTGTTTCTCTCTCAGGTTCCGCCCCCTCCTAATGTGTTTCTCGTTCATAAGTTCCACCCCCTGATGTCACCTCTCCTCTTGTCTCCACCCCCTCAGACTGTGTTTCTCTCTCAGGTTCCGCCCCCTCCTAATGTGTTTCTCGTTCATAAGTTCCACCCCCTGATGTCACCTCTCCTCTTGTCTCCACCCCCTCAGACTGTGTTTCCCTCCCAGGCTCCGCCCCTGCTATTGTTTCTCGTTCATAAGTTCCACCCCCTGATGTCACCTCTCCTCTTGTCTCCACCCCCTCAGACTGTGTTTCTCTCTCAGGTTCCGCCCCTCCTAATGTGTTTCTCGTTCATAAGTTCCACCCCCTGATGTCACCCCTCCTGTTGTCTCCGCCCCCTCAGACTGTGTTTCTCTCCCAGGTACCGCCCCTCCTAATGTGATTCTCATTCATAAGTTCCACCCCCTGATGTCGCCTCTCCTCTTGGCTCCACCCCCTCAGACTGTGTTTCCCTCCCAGGCTCCGCCTCTCCTAATGTGCTTCTCGTTCATAAGTTCCACCCACTGATGGTGTCTCTCCTCTTGGCTCCACCCCTCTGACTAATTAGTTTCTTTTTCAGGCCCCGCCCCTATGACGCTCTCTCTCTCTCACGTGGGTGTGGCCCCCCACCTTAATGTTCACTTTCTTAAGGTGGCTGATGTTGCTCAGGTTGACTTGAATCACGTTTTCTTGTATTTTGTTGGTTTTGTTGGTTTCTGTTCTTATTTCTGATGCAGTTAACATTTTAACGAAAAACCTGAAAAACTGGAATGGTGAGACATTGAAGACCTCAGTCTCCCAGTTTACTGAAAGAGCTTACTTGATAGCCAGAGTTTTCATTCTAATGTTATGGCTGATGTTCATGAACTTTGTATTCACAAAAATATCCCAGAAATATACCAGCTTTGAAAAATATACATGATGGAAATTTTGCAGACCAGACAGTTTTGTGAAACGTGCTCTAAAAATATCCCAGTGGGCAACCCTGGCACAGAGCTACACGGAGTGAAGAAGAAAACTGAAGAAGGAAGGAGAAGGGAGGACCAACATGGAGGCGGTGGCACACCACCACCTGCCCGTCCTTTACCAACACTGCCCGCCTGCTGCCCACTGCCAAAGCTAACTTTAAAATGGCCTGTCACTGCAGCTGTGGGAGTGATGCGTGCCTTTGTTAAATTAGTGCCGATCTGCAGTTGGCTCGTATTGACAATACAAGTCACTAACATTATTATGAGATATTGTAAAAGAAAAAGAACAATATTAAAGCCAAACTCAGAAGTCAAGATGGCATCCGAAGCTCCCGGCTGGACTGTCATCTGTCCATTGATGTGGCTTCATTTAGCTTTACTTCACTGCCAGGTGACACTCAGCAGGGACAGCATTCCAGGGCACAATCTAAGTGGTCATGATTGTGATCTGTCGTATATAGCGCCTTTGCCATGGCACTGTACAGGTAGTGTGCTGACCTCTCCCTCATATGATAAGGAACAGCAATTCACTGTGTAGTGTGACAACTGAGCCACCAGGGGGCCACACTGTCTGTTCAATGGACAAACATACAGGCAGGAGAGAAAAAGAGATGGGGGGCTACACCATTATAGTGGTCCCTGCATCACAAACGGGGACTCCTGCAAACACAATTGGACCAGACAGGAGGGGCCACCCGAATGACCACTGTCACCTGTTCTGATGCCCAGTCAAAAACAGAGATAATTCTGCAGCATTCATTGATTTGGGGGCTGCTGTCTCTTCAGTCTGGCATCCTGGGTGGGTCTGCGCGGAGATGGCACGTCCTGTCCAAGTCTGTGTGGAGTTTAGGGAGCGAGTGGACTTCACAGAATGAATCCCACAGCTTGAAATGCCACAAGATGAGAAGAGTCACATAGTGAGTCAGTCTTGGGGACTGAGCAGTTCCACTGTATATAGCGCCTTTCACATCCCAGCACACTTGAGCTTTTGAGTGCATTGATTTTCTTATTTCTGTAGGACTAGTGCTGCAAGATGACATAAGCTGCTCTGGACCCCTTAGTGCGTTAATGATGGGAAGTGATCAATTGGATTATATGTATAATGTATATATATATATATATATATAGCGCCTTTTGCATGGCACAGCATCTAATGGCACTTTAGAGAATGAGGGCACTCGTTCCCTCAGGAGCACAAGCTGAGGTGAGCTGATTTTCATTTCCACGGTGAATCAGTGATGGGGGCCATAACAGCTTCACTGTATATAGTGCTTTTAGAAAGGGGGCACATCTCAGGATGCATTTATTTAATTTTGGTGGTGTGAGTACCACAGGATGAGAGGAGCTGCTCAGGGACCCTTAGAAAGCCAATGATGGGGGCTGAGCCATTTAATTGTATATAGTGCCTTTCAAAGGGAGACTCACCCCAAGGCGCCGTATGAAATGAGCACACCATGGTGAGGTGATTCAGATATGGGGGTCCATAGTGAAGCAATAAGGGGGGATGACCTGTTAAATCTGCTTTAGTGCCTTCTGCAGAGAGCGCCATCCCAAGACAAGCTAGTGCCACTGCACAGTTAGGTCTTCATCTTTATAAAGTGAGGCAGGACATGGGCCGAACCAAAGAGCCGGATTGATGGGTTTTGATTTTATAAAGCGCCTTTTACAGGGAATGCCATCTCAAGGGGCTGCAGATGTAATTCTTCATCTGTGTCTCGCCATAGTGAGTGAGTGGGTGATGGGGGTTGGCCTATCATCGTCGTCATCATCACCACTTCCGTTGTGTTTTGCTCTGACTGACCAGACCACCTTACCGCTGTCATAGAATTCCCAGACACTCCCAGTCCAGTCTTTCATATAATCCCCCCCCCCCCCCCCAGTATGCCGGCACCTCTGTCAGACTCGCTGGCTCTACTCGGGGGTCTCCTGGTATTGCTGGGGTCCTAGTGAGGTCCTTCCTGTGGTCTGACTGCATGTGGCACCTTCTACAGTAAACATCATTCCAGGTCCTTCAGCACTGGTGGTCTCTTATTTTCTTATCCCTGCAACACGAGTCCTGGCCGGCAAAGTGACTCGGGCCACCGAGGGCAGGAGTGGTGACACCTGACCCCTGTCATCTTGGGTAGGGTATGAAGTGACCCACAGAGGAAGACCACAAGGCACTCATGGTGTTTAGTGCATCACTTTGACCACCAGGGGGCCACGTGTGCTCCTTGCCAACGACTTGCTGGTGTCCCACATCAAAGTCTCGTGAGTCATCCCACACAGGTTGTCCACCTTTGACTTTCTTCTCCATGATTTTAGTCGGTTTGCTTTGGTTTGCCAGTGACGGACACTTCACAGCTCAGAACGACTCCTGCCAGCGCCAGAATTCAACGTTTTTTTATTTTTTTCCACTTTGTTCTGAATATTTTATTCATACACCGCATATGTCATGTAGGACACAGTGGTGGGCTTCAAACGCAGCACCTGCAGCTTCAAACCAACTTCCTTCAGATAGAGTGAGAGCCGAGTGGCCTCGTCACCCACTGTGCCAGCTTTCTCTCGATGCCTGCAAGAGAAGACAGAGGGCAGCGGAGAAGAACTGGGGATGGTAACATCGGGCAGAACCTGGTTGAGGTGGCACATTGGGTGCCAGGCTGTCAACGTAAAGAGGTTCTGCAGTCAGCACTAAAGGCTTTCCATGCAAGTCAAATTACCGTACATGTCTGTTATGTAAAACATTATGCAGCATCCTGGGCATGTGCAAGAAATGGCAGACACGCTGTACACGTGGGCAAGGGAACAGAAAGAGCACATCAGCCGTGAGGTGACAACAGCATGATGGCAAGAGGAGCGCAGAGAAGCACAAACCTCACAGTGGGACGGCCACAAAAAACGGAGAAGAGCTACAGAACAGATAGAAGGACAGAGGGGTAGCTGTGAAAGGCACTACACAAGGACAGTGGCACACACATGCGTTTAGGGGGCATCTTCTGGGCTCTGTTCAGGTAAGCCGTTCCACCCCAGGGCAAGAGGAGGTCCTGACACCCCTCTCCCTCTAACATTGGCACATCCCTGACCAGCATCTCCATCCGGGATCCAGAAGCCCCACCCCTTGACTACGATATGCCCTGGCACTGTAGACTGGCAGTGGGCGTTCATTGAGAGAACTGACCAGCACAGAGACAGAGCTCCTCTGCCCAGTGTAGATTATTCTGACTAGAGAGAAGGAGCCGTGGCCATAGTTATTGTTAATCATGTCATTTTATGTTAAAAAAGGGGAATTGCCAGGTTGGTACCACAACTCTTGAACTCAAGTCCAACCCAGATAGATAGGAAGAGGCACCATATAAGGGTACAGATAGATATGAAGGCACTGTGTAAGGACAGGTAGATCTGATGGGCACCATGTAATGACACGAGGATAAATGAGAAAGGCACTATATAATAAATACATTGGCGCAAAGAGGGATGAACAAATGAAGTGATGTGTCAATAGAGGAGAAGATGGATGGATGGATGGACATGACAAGAGGCTACAAAAGTTAGACGGATGGATGGATAAATGAATGGATGGATGGATGGATGGATGCAGATGAGGGGCAAAATAGATAGATAGATAGATAGATAGATAGATAGATAGATAGATAGATAGATAGATAGATAGATAGATAGATAGATAGATAGATAGATATTCAATTTAGTATAGTCGGCAGGATCACAAAATTACATAGATAGATAGATAGATAGATAGATAGATAGATAGATAGATAGATAGATAGATAGATAGATAGATAGATAGATAGATAGATTTTCAATTTTGTATAGTTGGCAGTCTTATATTGTGCCAGTCTTCCCTAGATGGTGCCAGGTGCTCTTTCTGATGCTGGTCACCGCTCACCTGCTTCTATTCTCCACTCCACCGCCACCCGTTCATTCCCTTTTTGCCCATTTCATGGACACCTTCACCTCCTGTTCTCATCTCGCCACTCCTGGCTGTCTTTTTGAAGGAATAACCCTGAAGCTTCCCACTTGTGTCAGGAGCAGCGACTCTAATTGATCAGCGCCCTCTGGTGGCTGCCGGTGGTGATTGCCAGAACTGCTCCAAGACTTTCTGCCATTTTCTGAAATAAATGTCCCTTGGTGTGCATCATTGAAAGCCCCCCTAGTATCTCCCTCACTGTGTGGTGCCAGCCCCTCACTGTAAAACTGGCGTCACCATGTCCTACTTGAAGTCCCAGATACACCCTGACTCAGATGTCCTTTCATTTGGATTCTGGTTGGCCCCGTGTTCAGTATTCTTGTCACTGTTCATAACTCGTCCCTGTCACCAAACTCTGGCTGTCATTGCTCCTCCTTCCCCTGGTTTCTAAAGGTTGGCACCATTTTGGCTCTTTCTCCAAAGTGTGGGTCAAACAAAGCACAGTGCTGGGTGGGTAACCTCACCTGGTAATGCGCTTTCATATAGCGCCTTCACTAAGCCTAAGATTCCCCTTAATTGGCTTTCAAAGGCGACTTTTGATGAGAAGAGTCGTGTGCCAGTGTGCACACACAGGCAGTAACAGAACAGATTGTTGTCAGGCGGCGCGGGCGCTGCTGCCTGGTGCTTTCCTTACTAAATGGAGTTCTTGCCGTCTTCTCTTTGCCTTGGCGGCTGTGCCAGCCTTCTGCGTTATCTTTATTCATGTCATTCTAATTAATCTCTCCTGTGGGGGTGTAGCAACAATGAGATTTGACTTCAGCTTGCCTTGTGCCTACAGCAACGTCTCTGCCCTCAAGTGTCACTCTCTGGGGCAGATGAATCCTTTACAGACTGCCCACTTGGCACCTGCCTCAGCAGAAAAAAGCACCAAGATACAGGCTCCTGTTCCTTTGCACCCCTACTGTCATGGAAGTGCCAACGGTCACATGACTACAGGTGGTCACCTCCCAGAATGGACTTCGGTACTCCCCCTGATAGAAAGGCAAATGGCTGAAGGGCACAGTCTCTGCCAGTCAGTGCCCACTGAAACCAGTTCAGGATTTCAGAAGCTGGAGCCTGTTTATACTGGCCTGGGCAAAAGGTAGGAGCCAGCCCTTGATGGGTGCCTGTCTATCACCTGGCACACTCACTGACTCACTCACTCATCATTAGAGGAAAACTGGAGTGCCAGGAGACAAATGACAGACAGACAGCAACTGGGGGTGGGATTTGAACCCAAGACGCTGGAGCTGCCAGGCAGCACTGTTACCCACTGTACTAGCGCTGGGTGAAACTTCTGATGATGAATCGTGAAATGAAGAGGAGGCACATCTTGGGCAAGGGAAGTGCTGGGGTGTCCATCAAGGAGTCAATGGAGATACATAGGCCAGTCATCGTCCATCAGGTCATTTTGGGGAGTTGTAAATACTGTAGATACCCTGAAGAAGCCACATGTAGGCGGGTAGGGTGACGGAAGGTGGGACTGAAGCATGTTTAATGGCAGACAGACAGATGGACAAAGCCCCGGGATTCCTGGTATTTACCTTCTAGACTTTTCTGCTGCCCACACCTCCTGTTGATGTTACATCCCTAAAACTGCCTAATCCATCTCAAGTTTAAGAGGAACAAATCCAGACCAGGAGCCCAAATGACCACAGGGACCACTCACTCTGGGTCAATTCTGCATATGTAATGGGGTTATAAGGTGAAGACTGATGCACCAGAAGAAAGCCCAACAAAGACTTAGGAAGAACATGCAGGCTCCATACAGACAGCCACAGGCCTGGATTTGAACCCAGGACCCCCCGTGAACCCCCATACTGCCTTGTGATTCTCCCATCAGTTTCTCTTAAACGCTTTGTGGCTGTGATGGGTCACTTTGTAATCCTTTTTATTAATAGCTGCCACCTCTTCATCAGAGTTTTCTGATTTTGTAATTGTTTCTTGTTTTTTAACACTTATAACTTTAGGGATCCAAATATGACATGACAAAACAGAAAGAAAGAAAGAAAGAAAGAAAGAAAGAAAGAAAGAAAGAAAGAAAGAAAGAAAGAAAGAAAGAAAAAGCTCTGTCCTCTTGAAGACACCCACAGTCTTTCATTTTGGACGTCCCCCAGAATCCCCCGTGCTGTGCCATCTGGCAGGGTGTGAAGACTGACCGCCCAGACTTGAATCAGACGGAGAGCGGGTGGGATTACGCCAAGGAAAAAAAAAACAGCAAATGAAAAATTAACTGACCTTAAGT
This sequence comes from Erpetoichthys calabaricus, assembly GCF_900747795.2. Classification (NCBI taxonomy): domain Eukaryota; kingdom Metazoa; phylum Chordata; class Cladistia; order Polypteriformes; family Polypteridae; genus Erpetoichthys; species Erpetoichthys calabaricus. Next base: position 98,622,054 of record NC_041410.2, on the reverse strand, counting down.
TTCGAAAAGTAAAAAAAAAAACATAAACACATTCTTCACCTCCCACCACGTCAGGCCCACCGTCTTGTGCTTTTAGTTTCTAAGATGTAACCCGTTGTGGTGCAGGGGCTTTAGATGAGAAGAAGGAGCAGGGGAGCAAACTTGGCAACACAACTGACCAATATCTATCTATCTATCTATCTATCTATCTATCTATCTATCTATCTATCTATCTATCTATCTATCTATCTATCTATCTATCTATCTATCTAATTTTGCGATCCTGCCGACTATACTAAAATGAATATCTATCTATCTATCTATCTATCTATCTATCTATCTATCTATCTATCTATCTATCTATCTATCTATCTATCTATCTATCTATCTATCTATCTATCTAATTTTGCGATCCTGCTGACTATACTAAGATATCTATCTATCTATCTATCTATCTATCTATCTATCTATCTATCTATCTATCTATCTATCTATCTATCTATCTATCTATCTATCTAATTTTGCGATCCTGCTGACTATACTAAGATAAATATCTATCTATCTATCTATCTATCTATCTATCTATCTATCTATCTATCTATCTATCTATCTATCTATCTATCTATCTATCTATCAAATTTTGCGATCCTGCCGACTATACTAAAATGAATATCTATCTATCTATCTATCTATCTATCTATCTATCTATCTATCTATCTATCTATCTAATTTTGCGATCCTGCCGACTATACTAAAATGAATATCTATCTATCTATCTATCTATCTATCTATCTATCTATCTATCTATCTATCTATCTATCTATCTATCTATCTATCTATCTATCTAATTTTGCGATCCTGCCGACTATACTAAAATGAATATCTATCTATCTATCTATCTATCTATCTATCTATCTATCTATCTATCTATCTAATTTTGCGATCCTGCTGACTATACTAAGATAAATATCTATCTATCTATCTATCTATCTATCTATCTATCTATCTATCTATCTATCTATCTATCTATCTATCTAATTTTGCGATCCTGCTGACTATACTAAGATATCTATCTATCTATCTATCTATCTATCTATCTATCTATCTATCTATCTATCTATCTATCTATCTATCTATCTATCTAATTTTGCGATCCTGCCGACTATACTAAAATGAATATCTATCTATCTATCTATCTATCTATCTATCTATCTATCTATCTATCTATCTATCTAATTTTGCGATCCTGCCGACTATACTAAAATGAATATCTATCTATCTATCTATCTATCTATCTATCTATCTATCTATCTATCTATCTATCTATCTATCTATCTATCTATCTAATTTTGCGATCCTGCCGACTATACTAAAATGAATATCTATCTATCTATCTATCTATCTATCTATCTATCTATCTATCTATCTATCTATCTATCTATCTAATTTTGCGATCCTGCTGACTATACTAAGATAAATATCTATCTATCTATCTATCTATCTATCTATCTATCTATCTATCTATCTATCTATCTATCTATCTATCTATCTATCTAATTTTGCGATCCTGCTGACTATACTAAGATATCTATCTATCTATCTATCTATCTATCTATCTATCTATCTATCTATCTATCTAATTTTGCGATCCTGCCGACTATACTAAAATGAATATCTATCTATCTATCTATCTATCTATCTATCTATCTATCTATCTATCTATCTATCTATCTATCTATCTATCTATCTATCTAATTTTGCGATCCTGCCGACTATACTAAAATGAATATCTATCTATCTATCTATCTATCTTGTTCCTTTGGTTATTTATATTTATCATTACTCATGTAATTTTACTTACGCTGTTTGAGTATCTTCATAAATGAAACCCTAAGGGGCGGTGCCACTGTGATGTCACTCGGTGGGCCCAGCCCCAGCCTTTCTATTTTGGGCTCCACTCATGGGGAGTGCAGGTCGTCACGGTGACTTCTGCCCTGGTTGGCTGGTTTATTGTGTCCCTGAGATTGAATGTGTAATCAGAAACAGAGGAACTTGTAGTCTGCCACAAATGAATTGAACTTCATGGGGCAGAAGCGCATGAGTTAGTTACATGAAGTGGCCCCTCAGTGCTGTAGTTTACATGGGGGTCCCAGAGAAGGACAATAAAGGGATGACGTCCAAAATCAGGCGTCCTGTGACTCTTTGAAGAGACGTGTTGAGGGCAGTAAGAGTAACAATGAAGTCAGTGATGTACACATCATGTGCTGACAGTGACGGTGACATCTCAGTTTACTCCCCAAACTTCAAATCGGGGCAGACATGTGCGGAGTGTGTGTGTGTGTTTGTGTGTGTCGCCATTCCCTGAAGTCCCCCTTAGGGGAGTGAGTGAGGGAGAGGAGACTGATTTGATTACCTGCTCGCTGTTTGTTTATTTCCTTTCACATTCTTCTTTGCAAAACCATCCATCAGGGAAATATTGTCTCACACTGGAAATGAAATCTGTAGATTCTTTGTGTATAATTACTTTTGCCTGCAGGAAGCAAGTTATTTTGGATTTGGCTTCCCAGGGGAAGTTTCTTTTTTTTTTTTTTCCTTTTTTTTTTCTTTAAACCAATTTGACCAGAGTGTCCACTGTGTGCAGATCTGTGGATGGATGGCGTCACTTTATTTATTTATTTTACACTGCGCTCATTCAAAGTCCCCGATTGTCAACGTTATTATGACTGAGCAGCCAATGGTTAACATTCCATTTCATGATCTTCTCCCTTCTATCAAATAGAAATGAGAAACCGACAAATGCAGTCAGTGTACACCACCAGTGCCGCTCGCCTTGAACCTCCACACAAAATACGACAGCCTGGAAAAAAAAGGAAAGAAAGATGGAGAGATAGAGAGAGAGAAAGAGAGAAATAAAGAGAGAGAGAGAGAGTTACCCGTCAGTCGGACTCAGCAAGAAATGGCCGCAAACAATCTGCGGTGCTGAGTCTGCGGCTCAAAGGCAGCAGGGAGATCAGCTGGTGAGGACGGTGGCAGAGAAACAAATGGCGATGGAGGGGAAACTCTGCCCGTGGCTTGAGAAAGCACGTTATGGTGGTCTGTCCAAGGAAAGGCGCTATATACAGTATGTCTGTGGCTTAACCTTCTGATTTCAGCTTCAACTGAATGCCTCTCTGAAATAATGAGCAGAATACAATAGATAGATAGATAGATAGATAGATAGATAGATAGATAGATAGATAGATAGATAGATAGATAGATAGATAGATAGATAGATAGATAAATCCCCCACTGCATATCTTGACACACTTTTGTTGAGTGATTTGTTGACTGAACGTCCTCAGTGTTGATGTGTCAGAGAGAGGGTGTGCTGTGTGGTTCATAATGGCACTCGGTTTTGTCTTCCTTCAGTCCTCCTCTACTACCCCCAGGGGTCCAGATGGCATCCCACAGCTGAGCGTGCCCTATTAATTAACTCGTTTATTTGGTTGTCCTCTCCTGAAGTGACATCACCAGCCCAGCACACCACACTCATCATCACAGAGTTGTAAAAGATGAAAGGAGCTTGTTCTCCTAAGGAAGACGACTATGATCTGCCCCTTCTTCTATAGTTCCTCTGTATTCCGGGACCAGTCCAACCAGTCTTTTTAACGGTGATGTGGACCCCCCCATGTACTTGTAGGAGTGCACCATCTCTACATCCACTGCCTGAATAGTGATAATGTGTGACAACAGTGATAATGTGACATGGTGGAGTGGTGGAGATGTCCCTGAAGAAGCCAAAGGTCCTTTATGGAGTAAGGTTGTCGTATCCATGCCTCCATCTCTCACTTCCTCTGGAGTTGCTCCAATATGTAAATAACCACAATCTATGAAGAATGTTGTGGAAACAAGGGTTCAAAATTAAATTATAGAATGTCTGTGAAGTTTTACCGTCCGATTGGTTAGCAGGTGCTGCGGGTGTCAGGCTCAGGCACGTTCAAGGCCCCGCCCCACCCCACCCATTAAGGCCCCGCCCCGACCTTGGCATCCTCCGGATTGGCCAGACTGTGCCGGCTCAAAGGTGCAGGATGTCGCGTGTCAGAGCCGTCCGAATGACAAATCTTGAAGGTTTGCCTTTGTCGGATTGCACAAGTGCGATGCTCAACAAGCGTTCTGGCACAGCTAGTGTGACAAATGAACGCATTTTTTTACGGAGGCTCGTCAGAGTGTTGATGCGAAATTTGCTTTTGTGCGTTTTCTCCCGACGCACTTCGGCTCGGAGCTCGGGGGAACAGTCGATCGCGAGAATGAAATCAGGCCAATGTGACACCTGGGCCTTGTCATTAGTCTGCATGATGCCAGCTTTGCCTGCGAGTCAAGTTTCATCGGCAAAACTGTCAAGCACGGAAATAAATATGCAGCACGACGGAGGCATAAATAAAGGGAAACGTTATTAAGCGGAGAGCGGCGAAAAGAGCAGAACGCACGCGGCGCTGAGCCGCCGCCGCCCGCCCCGCACCTCTGATTACGGCGCTGTCGGCCTCGTTATAAACGGGGCGAAAGGCGACTCGGGCGAAGGCTCGTTAAATGAGACGAGGTGTACTAAAGGATAATGAAAAAAGAAAGAAAAAAAAAAGGACACGGCGAAGGGGTCGAGTGCGACGGGGGGCACCGAAAACAAAGCGGGATGTGGCAGGAGCCACAAGTCAAATGCAGGCGGGATACTGAAGATGAGAGAAAGAAGAAAATACAAAAAAGAACGAAAATGTGTGCGCGCGCGCGGCGAAAGTGAGGACCGGGGGCGAGCGAGAGTGAGCACGAGCACGAGCACGAGCGGCTGTCATGCCCCTCTCCCGTAATTGTATTTGTGCTTCATAAAGCTGTTTCTTGTGCGCTTGCATGAATTTAATACCGCATAATGCCCCTGTCGGGCCCACATGGTAACATATCGCCGTCTGTGAGAGTTTTAAATGCAGTGGGCGGAGGGCAGCAGGGTTGAAACTGGGAATATTAAACCATCAATCAAAGTGCAGTTTAGATGTTCCAGATAATATTTTTTAAAGCTGTCAGCTTGATTTTTATATATTGTTCGTGACTGCCTTGTAAGAATGCCTTTAGAACAGAGAGCAATATTCCAGCTGTGTTGTATCTTATCGAACACACCCCGCAAAAAAAAAAAAAATTAAAAATGGATGGAAAGTGCGCGGAGTGAAGCCCCCCAGCGTCCTCTCACTTTTCTTGTGTCTCACACGACGGCCCATCTGAGGCCTTCGTCAAGAAGAAGCTCTCGGTGAATGGCGAACGGCACTTCTTGTGGTGATGAAGTCGCAGCCTTTCCACTTCTTATCCGTCCTTCCATTTTGTGAAGACGTCCGGTGCGAACGCGGGGTGGGGGGGCAGCTGGCTGGGACTCAAAGGGGACCCTTCAGGTGGGGACTGGGGAACAAATGGGGGAGTGATGAAGAGAAACAACCGGAAGGACATGTGACAAAATACACGAGCCAATGACTGAGTGAATAAAGATCTGGAGAGACGAGTGAAGAAACTAAAGAGGGCACAAGTGGGGCAAGAAATGTGACAATGAAAACACAAATCATAACGAAAGAATGAAGAGCAAATAAACGAACAGCTGATAACAAAGGATAACAGAATGAATTAAGAGTTAAAAAGAAACTAAACGGGACGCGAGTGAGACGAGACGTCTGTGAGTGAAAACATGAATACGGGAGAGTATGGATGAATAAATAAACCAAAGAGGGCCCGAATGGGACAAGATATATATGAATGAAAACATGAATACAAAGGAATGCATGACCACCTAAACGAATAAAAGATTATCAAATGTGAAAGTAAATGCCGGGGGGGGGCCAAATGAATGAAAAGGTGAAGAAACGAAGGAGTGCAGAAACCACACAAGAAATGTGTGAATGAAAAAGTCATCCGAATGGGCGAGTGAAGGAATGAATTTATAAACGCAAGATCATTAAATGTGACAAAATAAATTAGCAAGTAAATAATGGAATATACTGAATGAAAGCTGCAAAGCACATTAAAGAAAGTAAAGAGGGCATACATGAAACAAACTAGAACGACATGAATGGAAACGTGAATAGGAGCAAATGAATGGATGAAGCCATAAGTGGCTGAATGAATGAATGAAATGTCACTAAATGTCACACAGTAAAATAAAAAGCAAAAGGTGAAGACACTAAAAGACAAGAAATGTGTGAATGAGTTTGTTAGTAAGAACAAATGACTGAGTGAATATGTGGCTGGATGAAGACATCGAGAAGTTACACCTCATTTAAGTAGTAAAATAAATTAAACACAAATTATAGAGGATTAAATGAGTAAGGAGCTACACAACAAAAGAGTGGATGAAAGACAAGAATAAATAATACATAATTATTATTGTAACGACTTTATGAGTGAATTAACCAAGTAATTAACTAAATAAATTCTAAATTGGCCCTAATGTGTGTGCCCTGCGGTGGGTTGGCACCCTGCCCGGTGGTTTGTTTCCTGCCTTGCGCCCTGTGTTGGCTCCAGCAGACCCCCGTGACCCTGTAGTTAGGATATAGCGGGTTGGATGATGGATGACTGAGTGAGTGAGTGAGTGAGACAAAATGAATGAATAAGTAAACAATGGATGACTGAATGAAGGAAGACAAACACAAATGGAAGAAGCTAAAGATGGAGGCGAGAGATGAAAAGGTTAACAAGAATGAGCGCATGAATGAATTTGTGACTAAAACAGCATTCAATGTATCATAAAACCCTGAAAAAAACACAAAGGAATCAATATGGCGGTAGGTGGCTGAATGAAGAAATGAATTGAATTCCATTAAATGTGTGACAATAAATTAGCAATTAAAAATGGACGACTGAAGGACTAACAGGCTGAGAAAAGGGCATACATGTGAGAAGAAATGTACAATGAAAGAGTTAACAAAGGCGAATGAATGAACGAGTCTATGAATGAATGAAGGAAATATCAGTCAACAAGTGATGAAGGAAGGGATGAGAGGCTGACAAACTGAAGAGATGAAAGAGAGGAATGAACGAGCCCCACAGTGTAGGAATGGAGAGGTTAACGAGAATAAAGAAAGGCGTAGATGAACGAGTGCAGTAATGAACGAGTGAAGAACAAATCAGGAAATGTGACAACACCAATGGACACATCAAGAATGGATGAGCGAAGGGCTAAAAAACACCAAAATGATGAAGCTGAAGGTGACGTGAATGAGACGGGAAATGTGTGACTGTAAATGAATGAATGAATGAACATCATTAAATGGTTAAACATAAATTAACAACTAAATAATGAATGAGTGAATGAATGAAGGGCTAAATGAAAAACTGAAGAAACAAACGAGTCCGTGCATGAGACGAGAAATGTGAGAATGAAAGGTTTCACAAACGTGAATGAATGAAAGGATGAAGTGATATGTGGCTGAATGAAGAGACCAGCAAATGAAATGTCGTTAAACGTGTTGTCCCCTTGGCGCTCCGACTGCCCGCTGGTGTTTGGTGTGGGCTTCTTCCCCATCTCTTTGGTCTACAGGTTGTTTGGTGAAGGTGGCGGTTGAGGGGGTCCTGCTTCGCACACACTTCCCCCGACGAGCGTGAAACCTGCCCTAGAGAGAATTTGACTTGTCAGCCTGATTCCACCTTCTGAGAAGAGCACAAGTGAAAGGATTAGCTGAAGTGTAAATCTGTGGGGAGGAGTAAAGGGGGCTTCAGTATGGCATACGGCCTACCCCTTTACAAGGCCCCTTGTATCGGTTTCATATTATTCTCCACCCTCCTCCAGTACCCTTGGCCCTTGTGCTCCCCGCACCTGTTCACAAGCCCACCACAGCCCACCGTCTGGAGAAGGTGAGTGTTAATGCGCTGTTGGCTGTGAGTGTGCCAGGAAGACACCGGCAGGCCTCGACCTTCTTCAGACTCCCACACTCGCTCGCTCCTTCAGTCCTGTGGAAAAAGTCCTTGTGACGGACCTGTCACCCCGCGCCATCTGCGCCCCTCTCATCTGCTCTGTTTCTTCCTCGCAGTTTATCTGATTATCAAATCACAAATTTCTGATGCAATCGACAAGCAGATAAGGAAAGGACAAGCCGGACGCCACAGAGAGAGAGGAGGAGGAGGAGGAGGAGGAGGCCCTGAGCAGAGCGGTTCACGTCAAGCAGTTTGAAAAGCTTCGACTTTTTAACTCATCCATGTGTTTATTAGTGTGTGATTTGTAATTAGGGGTGCCATGTCAGGGATTGGCAGGTGGGGCACTGCCACCATCCTCCATAAGATGGCACTGTTCTGAACTCCTCTCAGCAGCTGAACAACTTATTAAAATGTTTATGGAAAACTCAAGTTAGCCGTCGAAAGTACTTTTTCCAATTTTCTATATAAAGCACAACGCAATTTCTTATCTCAAAAAGTATATTTTTTTGGGCAAGTGGAGCTGACATCACTAATCTCTTTTTGGGTGGCTTGTGGACCCTCAGAATTTTCTCCATACCTTTGCTCAGGTGTAGCCTCGACTTTTCAGTTCCACCTTGAATAACAGTGACAACAATTAATTTCCTGCATAGCCCAAAATCACACAAGGAATGACTTAAGGGGCATTTTTTTGACAGATCCCCCCCAAACCCCCCCCCAGCCTTCACTCTCTAAGTAATCAACATTTGCAGTGCAACATCTATGGTAATTTTATTTTATAATGCATATAGTAATAACACATTGCATGTATTATTCCAACAGGTGGTGCACCACAAACACTTGTAGCAATAAAATGCATTTCATGTGTCATTCCAACAGATGGTGCATCACAAACTTTAATGCTGCTTTTACAAATGACATACCAAATGGCATATAACAGAGATGTATGCATTGTATTTGTTATTCCAACAGATGGTGCATTTTGCTTTCTGTTGGAATGACAAATGCAATGCATTTTTTTACTACATGAATCACAAACATTAGCACTGATAAAATGCATTTCATTTGTTGTTCCAAAAAATGGTGCATCACAAACTTTTACACTGCTTTTACAAATGTCATACTAAATGCATATAACTGAGACATATGCATTACATTTTCCATTCCAACAGATGGTGCAACACAAACAATTGTAGTAATACAAAGCATTCAATTTATAATTCCAACAGATGGTGCACCTCAAACTTTACCACTGTTTTTACGAATGCCATACTGAATGGCATATAACAGAGACACATACATTGCATTTGTCATTCCAACAGATTGGTGCATTTTGCTATCTGTTGGAAAAATGCAATGCATTTTATTACTACATGCATTACAAAGTACTTTCCAATAGATGGCGCTCTGCAAATGTTAACACTGAGGTCTGCGCTGATTGGTTACGTTTCAACCCATCTTAGATGGGTAGCCCAGCCTGTGCTGTTCTCTTTTGGACTTGTCACTCAAGCCGGAGGTTGTACAGTTCCTCTTCCTTGTAAAGAATTTATGTAAAACCTTTATAGACTGCGTAAGCTAAAGCTGATGAGGCAGGGCATAACCCAAATGCCAGGAGTGCCAACCAGGTAAAGTCCTGTTTCGTTCCAGCCAAAGATAAAGAAAAAGCAATGGAAACGGATTGCGTCGACACGCGCTCTTTGTGAGAGACAATTCCCTGTGGCTCTCAGTGGGCAGCACACTCCAGTCTCAGTCTGCACGTCATTATGGTCACCTCTGAAATGAGACACCACCTTCCGGGAGCGTCTTCCTTTTATGAGGGGTGGACCCAAAGAGGCGGAGCTTCCTTGGCTTGGTTGCCATCAGTGGGCGGCTTCTCCAGGCTGTGAGGGAAAAAGGAGACAAGACAGTTAGCGAGAGCGCTCCCTCTCGTCCCGGGGTGGCCTGGGAGGTGACCCTCTGGTGCACTTGTGTGACACTGGCCAGTGGAGTTTTGGGTCAAGCTGCCTTGAGGAGGATGAGGGGAGTTCCTTGTTTTTTTTTGTAGGCTTTTCTTGAGTTATAAGAGTCATCTTGGTGTTGTTTCTGGGGTTCATTTTGATTTGAGCCATCGCTTATTAAACATCTTCTTGGGCTGTCAGATCTGTTCCTGTTAGTTTAGGTATCTGCAGCTCGCCTGTTGCCATCTTGTCTTTATTATTACCTGTTGTTATCATTAACCCTGTCTCTACTCGTCTCGCTCATGTCCGCTGCTGATGTCTGGGTGGCACTGCAGTCCTGGGTGACAGTTGAGAATTAAGCCTGTTGACTTGACTTGACGTTTGGTTTTGACGATGGGTGCCACCAGTTTGTGGATTCCGTTGTCGTGATGCGGGTCCTGTGACCCCTCGAGTTAGAAGGTCTTCTCAATGCCCGTTTGGTACCTTAGGTTGTCTTGCCCGCTCCCCTTCATTCCTGCCTCTCTAACATAAGAGGTTGTCTGTCTCCTTCCTCGGCCGCCCTCCCTCCACTCTGATATTCCACCGCTCACCCCATGCTGCTTTCTTCCTTTCATCTCTCCCACCACCCGCCCTCACGTCCCTCAGTCCCATGAGCCTTTGCACACACAGCACCTCTGAGGTGACAGCAGGTTGCGTCCCCCCCTTTCCAGCACAACGCATCGGCCTGCTGTTGCCGAGGAGATGAAATGCCACTTTTTTTATTTTTCATTTTTTCGCTCCTCGGTGCCAACTGGACTTTTCAGTAACTTCCAGCACTCGGGGTGGCCTGGCCGTGCCTGCTGGCCTTGAATTTGCTCGATTCCGTTGGTTTCTTTACTGTCGTTCAATTTGTTCCCTTTCATTCATGTATTCTTGCCATCATGATAACCTTCGGTGCCTCCGTGTAATTAAAGTGATTGACTGATGGAGCTGACGTGAGGGGAGCAATCTGTCGGATTTACGTAACGTGCGATGAAGTAAATATTTTACAAATAATGCAAAGGCCAGTGTGCGACCGCCAAGGTGTCCCAGATTAATTTCTCAGAATGAAAGTGCCGCTTCACTCACACGTAACATGTGCCCACCACCATGACATCTGGCAGCGCGTAACCGGGAGTGCCCAGACCATAGGTGTGGGGGGGGGGGGTCTGTGCCCGGGGTGAGGCACAAGATGGAGGACACACCTGTGACCCAACAACACAAAGGTGGGCAGGGAAAAGTAGGATGAAAGAAAACATCTGAAGACGGGGCAGCAAATGCGGACCACCAGCTGCAGTGCCCAACGAGAGACGTGGGATTTAAAGAGAAATGGGCAGCCCAACTCTCGCGGGTCCTCACCAGTCCTTCTGCATTGCCGCTCTGCCGACTTCCTCGTTTCAGTGGTCCGTCTCATCTTCTTTTCACACCTGATGGTAGTCGAGTCTCATAAATGATTTGTAATTTGAAAAGAGAAAGAAAAGGAAGAAAACCCGCCAGACCCTGACAGAGCTTCACATGTCGTGGGGTTACAAGACCCCCATTTATGGCGGTCACACCTCCTTACGAGTGAGAAGTCGTTTTAGTTTATTATCTCAAAGCTCTCTGCTCTGTGCCCATCTTTTTGTCACCAAGCTGGATGGCACATGCCAGCTGCTAATGCCTGGCAGTCCTGCCAGTCTCTTCTAAATACCTTTCTATGCTAATGTAAAGTAAATAAATGACGCGCAATGTTAATTGCTGATTTCCCAAAACATTTTTTCCTTCTTTCTTTTTTTTTTCTTTTAACATAAAATTAATTGAACTTCATCCAAATCCTGTTTTCATGAAATGAATGTTCTCCCCTCCTTCAGTCTTCACTAATGGTGGTTCTGTCACCGACATCGATCATCAGGCGGCACAGAGACACCCTTGGCTGCCCACCCTTGGTGCCTGAACCCGCGTTCAATTAAGAGCGTGGCACACGCCAACCTAAAGAACATAAAGAAAAGTTAGAAAAAGGTGAGAAGTCCCCCCTTCGCCTCGTGGGGTCTTAAGGGGCTTCATTCAATGGCGGGGAGTGACGTGGAGCCCCGCAGTCAAATCTGCTTCTTCAGGCTGGTCTCTTCTAATTGAGCAGGGTTGGGTTCTGGGCACCTCGGCTTTACGCATCCTGCCCCCTTGTGTGCCTGGCACAGCACTGGTGGAATTGATGGACATGTCATCTTCACAGAGGACGCTTTCCCTTGTTTGCCATTGTCAGTTTGGTGGGCATCTTCGCCAATCTGATTCAATGGTGGTGCCCACAGAGAGGCGACTGGTGGTCTGATAAACATCAGTACATCTTCAGTGGGTCACCCCATCCATCTGCATCTGTGCTGTGGAGCTGAGGCGTATCCTGGCCACACAGTGACGAGATCATCTACTCTTTCATGGTGGTCTCTAACGCTCAAGTACAGTTGGCAGTGCTCGAAGTGGAACCAAATTACTGTGTTTATGGGGATACGAGTGTGTGGGGGTCCCTGGTGAAGCTTCAAGTGCCACAACATAATAACATTCAATAACATTCAGGCAGTGACCATCAAAACCCATCTGGAGCCCTAGGTGGGCTCCCCTCGGTGTCTGTACTGTTTACAAAATGTTGCCCCCTGGTGTTCATAGTTCACCTTCAGTATCATTAGACTTTGAGGACTGTGGGAAGGGGGTCTCCTTGGAGTCCGAAGCACATGCCCCTTGAGTTACCAAAACGGTGCCCCTCAGTGCTCAGTAGATCTGAACCCTGCCATTACCACCCATGCTGGCCTCCACAGACATTCACCATCTGACTCCTCCCAAACAGAGTGGCACCTGTCACCAAGACTCCTCTGCTGTATTTGATGTGTTTATTAAGTGGCAGTTCTGGTATCTGAGTGGCCCTTCCACCCATTTAGCGGCCATGTGAATTACTGTCTCCAGTCAGGCTTGATTTCGCATTAGGTGCGCTGCTCGCTTGAAATCCTCAGCCTGCCTTCAAGTGCCTCCTCTGAATGGCTGCTTTCTTTGCGCTGATCCATTAGCAGGCTGCTATTTTCTCCCATTGTGAATTTCAAAGGGCTGCAGGGCATCGGGAGGCAAAGCGCTAAGCCTAATGGGGGCCCAGTGCACAGGTGCCAATGTGGAAACTGAACAAGGGCACAGAACTCACTGTGTCTGGGCTGGTGATGGCACCAGCTTGTTTAATACAGGTAATGAAGAAGGAGAGAAGCAGGAAGTGACCCATAAACTGACACAGTGGTCACATGTATTGTCTCATCCCACCCAGTCTGCCCCCTCCAGCTTGGCGTCTCTCAAAGTTCTGGCGCCACGCAATCTGATACAAGACACTTGTGTCACCCCGCCCACCCTGCTGTCACTCAAAGGCCTAACCCCGCCCACCCTTCTCTATACACTCTTCTTACTTGGCACCACCTCAAATCACTCAAAGGCCTAGCCCCGCCCAATCTGCCACAAGACACTTGTGTCACCCCGCCCACCCTGCTGTCACTCAAAGGCCTAACCCCGCCCCACCCTTCTCTATACACTCTTCTTACTTGGCACCACCTCAAATCACTCAAAGGCCTAGCCCCGCCCAATCTGCCACAAGACACTTGTGTCACCCCGCTCACCCTGCTGTCACTCAAAGGCCTAACCCCGCCCAGCCTGCACCATACACTCTTCTTACTCAGCCCCACCTCAAATCACTCAAAGGCCTAGCCCCGCCCAATCTGCCACAAGACACTTGTGTCACCCCGCCCACCCTGCTGTCACTCAAACGCCTAACCCTGCCCAATCTACTACAAGACACTTGTGTCACCCCGCCCACCCTGCTGTCACTCAAATGCCTAACCCTGCCCAATCTACTACAAGACACTTGTGTCACCCCGCCCACCCTGCTGTCACTCAAATGCCTAACCCTGCCCAATCTACTACAAGACACTTGTGTCACCCCGCCCAGCCTGCTGTCACTCAAATGCCTAGCCCCGCCCAAACTGCTATAAGACACTTGTGTCACCCCACGCACCTTGATGTTACTCAAAGGCCTAACCCCGCCCAGCCTTTGCCATACACTCTTCTTACTCGGTCCCTCTCATATCACTCAAAGGCCTAGCCCCGCCCAATCTGCTACAAGACACTTGTGTCACGCCGCCCAGCCTGCTGTCACTCAAATGCCTAACCCTGCCCAATCTACTACAAGACACTTGTGTCACCCCGCCCAGCCTGCTGTCACTCAAAGGCCTAGCCCCGCCCAATCTGCCATAAGACACTTGTGTCACCCTGCCCAGCCTGCTGTCACTCAAAGGCCTAGCCCCGCCCAATCTGCCATAAGACACTTGTGTCACCCTGCCCAGCCTGCTGTCACTCAAAGGTCTAGCCCCGCCCTGCCTGTTCCCTGACTCTCATCTCTCAGCTGTGGGTCCTGCCTTTAAAGTGCTCTCTAAATTTTCTTGCAAAATTCACTCAGTAAATTTTTAACGTCACGCAATGGGACACAACAGTTTGTCATTGTTTTAGGGGTTGGCTTTGTGGAAGTGTGATGAGAGGACCCTTTGGGTGTTTAGGTGACCTCACTTCACGAAGGTCGTGGTGGTATCCCCTATGCCAGTGATGTGTATGGAGGGAGCTCTCAATATGTCCAAGTTCCTGTCGTGTATCTGTGTCTCACTGCCATCTGAAGCCAACGGGAGTGACTTTTTTTTCCCGTTTTTTTATTTATTTTTTTTTTTTTTTTCAGAGTGACAGATCACCTTGACACTTCTCACGGCGCCTTGCTCTCGTTAAGGCGCACTCTGCGCCCATGCCATCTAAAAAGCGGGGCAGCGGCAGGCAGCTCTCACCAAGCAGCAATTTGAAGAGCGCCTGCCCGCCATGCATATGAGAATATGAGAAAGGCTCGACGGGGGGCAGCGGCTGACGGCCGACTCTGTGACGAGCCGGTAATTTTTCAGACACTGATTGGGTCCCCTCTTGCTCTGATTCCTCCTTTACAAAATGCAGAATCAAGAGCAGCTCGGTGACACGTTCCCTCTTTTGATGAACAATGGCTAAGAAATGTGAACAAAATGAAAAGAATCCTCTTCAGCATTTGCTCGTCTGCTGGGCTTTCTGCAGTTCATTCCCTCTGATTTGCTAACTTTATGCCAAAGTGACAAAATCTATAAGAATGAAAAGAGAAGAGCAAATGGGCACCCTGGCATCTTAGATCTCAGGTGGCTTTACTTGACCTGCCTTGGGTGCCCATTAGTACATTCATCTGCGTTCGCTGAGGTCATGGAGACAATGCAGGAACGGACCCCACAGAGAATGTCGGTCCATAACTAGGAACCTGGCAAACATCAGTAATACTGGGCACACATGCCAATTAGCCAGGCGGTGAGGTTAAACTGGCATGAACACAAACAGATCATGCATACTGGGCATTTGTGCAAGATTTGGGGTTCTGCTTTGCTCGCCATTGCCACATGTGTCTTCATCGTCTCCTGGTGCAGAGCATGGAAAGGGCGACGCAGATAGAAGACCCCAACCTGCCCCCTCTGCGAAATCCACCAGTCTGAGTGCCCAAGGAGAGACTCCGAGGAAATCCAGAGTTGGGGAGAGTGAGATGACCATAAGGAGCAGCGGCGTGAATGTGCAGGCAGTGCACGAGGCAGAAGAGAGCCGGTGAAGCCGCATGGAGGATGGAGATGGCAGCAGCAGCAGCACTGTAGGACAGTGAAGGAACGGGGGGGGTCCACGATCTCAATGGTGGGATATCCCTTTGAGAGCAATACTCCTGGCTTTCCATCCCAAGAGACTTTAGAAACATCGTGTTTGCCATTTTTGCATTTTGGAATTGCAGAATCACATGCAAAATGAATTTTACAAGGGTTTTGGAAGCCCTTGCCTTGGAAGACACGGTCCAGGGAACATCTCATCTCCAACAGTGGTCAAAGTCCACTTTTAGAGAAAAGAACACCATGATCCAGAATGAAGTCAAAAGACTTGAGGAGGAAGGGGGAAGAGCTTCACCCAACGAGGTTGGAACACAAGGTGCCTAGATAAATGGGACCCCCCCGCTAAGAGAACCATCACACACACACTGTCCTGTGGCAGCTGGAGCAGGCGAGGAAGATCATTTTGATCAAATGAACTGTCCCATGGGAGGAAGGGAGTGATGAGTCCCCTGAAAAGAAAGCCACAAAGTATCCCGAACTGGTGGTCAGGCCTGGCTATTCTCATTTGGGGTTTTATGAAGAGGATTCCTAAAATAAGGGCCATGGAATAGGATTACAGTCTCGGGATTACCAGGAACGGAGAAGATGACAAAGAGAGGGAGACGTGTCAGGCTGGGGGAGGAAGCAGAGTGAGACTCTTTCTAGTTATGGAGCTACGAGAGGATCTGGAGGCCAGGATCTGATTTGGCCACCACTGCCAACCCATTGTTAGGGTAACATTCAATTTAATGGTCACAACACCCACCCAAGGAACACTGGGCATCATCTGATGACATCAGCTCTTGTACTCAAGTACTGTGTGTTAGAATGGGCACTTGGATGTTCTGCCTTGATGACAGCAGTCCAAGGAGTAACTGTGGCCAAGATGGAGTGGGAGAGGACTAATGGTGAAGAAGAAGAAGAAGAAGAAGTAGAAGAAGAGATGAGATTGGAGGGCAAAAGAAAGAGATAATCGAAAGCAAGGAAGAAGCAAAGAAAGGTTTTGGTCATAGAAAATGAGGTAGGGCTCTAAAAATGGACAACCGAGACTCTCTGTGGAGCTGGGCGCCATTTTCAGAGCCACTTTTCCGATGTCCTCTTATGATCTTCTTCTTCCGTCGTGACAAACTGCTGCAGACTTTTGAAATATAAACCAGAAGAAGCAGGCAGACCGAAGGGTGGGTTTGCTGTGTTCCTTTGGACTTTCACCTCAAGTTGGAAGTCCCTGTAGGGGGCGCTCTGTTACATGACATGTGGTGCAGGGGGGGCATTGAGAGGTGCCCGGTGCGTGTGAACTTTTCTCCCGTCTCCATCATAATCTGGCCAAATCAAACTCAGTGTGGAATAAATGAGGAAACGTCTCGACCTCGAGATATAAGAAGTGGAAACGGCGCTCGAGTTAAGTCGAAGTCCACTGCCACCGAGCTCCTCATTTCACTGGAAGTGTGTCAGTCACAAAGTCTTACGACATCTTGCTGTCGCCTGGCAACAGCACACAGCAGGTGTAATTAGGTCTCATTAGCATGGACTTAATAATAATAACAACTGTAATGATGTGCTTTATTTATAGGGGGCCTCCATCATATTCACACTGTAGTTGAAATTTGAATTAAGCAAACTCAACCGGCGTGCACTTCACTCCGTAACAGCCAGGTGGGGGCGCCAGAGAACAGCAAGAAATTTGTTAAAGTGTCGCCTGTAGATGGAGGTGACACCATTCCATTTGGAACTGACTTTGGTGATCAATAAAAGGTTTAGGGATGGACACCAGGAGAGTAAAGTATACACGACACATCAGCAACTGGGGGTCTAAAATTCAATCTCATATACACGACACGTCAACAGCTGGGGGTCTAAACCTCCATCTCATATACATGACACGTCAACAGCTGGGGGTCTAAACCTCCATCTCATATACACGACACGTCAACAGCTGGGGGTCTAAACCTCCATCTCATATACATGACACGTCAGCAGCTGGGGGTCTAAACCTCCATCTCATATACATGACACGTCAACAGCTGGGGGTCTAAACCTCCATCTCATATACATGACACGTCAGCAGCTGGGGGTCTAAACGTCCATCTCATATACGCGACACGTCAGCAGCTGGGGGTCTAAACCTCCATCTCATATACATGACACATCAGCAACTGGGGGTCTAAACCTCCATCTCATATACGCGACACGTCAGCAGCTGGGGGTCTAAACCTCCATCTCATATACATGACACATCAGCAACTGGGGGTCTAAACCTCCATCTCATATACACGACACGTCAACAGCTGGGGGTCTAAACCTCCATCTCATATACATGACACGTCAACAGCTGGGGGTCTAAACCTCCATCTCATAGATGAGAACTTCAGCAGTGCCATCCAAAGCTGATGAAGGTGTAGAGGATTGAAAACTGATGCAACCGTTGATGACTAAAAATTAAGAAGACCTCAAGGCTGTTGACAGGGGACCATAGCGTAGTCAGCAGGATTAAACTTCAAGTCAATGGAGGAGGGTTTCCCAAGTGGTGTTGACACCTTTCAAGCTCACTCAGATCTATTTAATCTTCCATCAGTGCCATCTGGAAGGCCAAACTCCATGGTCATGCAGCTGAGCTTCTCATCACATCATTATATTTCAGCCTCAAGATTTTGAAATTTGGCAAAACATTTGGACAACGCCCAGAAGGTTCACCTTCTTTTAAAGGTTCCAGTAACAAACTTCCCAATGCCAAATGGTCACTTTTGAGCCCACAATGGGTAGTACCAGGGTGAGCGACATGATATTAAATAAAATCTGACACACTAAGAGCGAGGTGAAGTGAAGTGTCACATCCCCGCAGTCTTGGGTTCAAAGCCAGGCTCTGTCCATATGATCCAAAGAGACTCCATATTGTTTTTGTAGATTTAATGTGGCGCCTTTCCTTATTGACCGCTAGCCTAAAGGAATTTAACTTGAGATCACACAAAGACTGAACCAGAGGCCGTCCCGCTACAGGTGGACGTCACGCCTTCAAAACCGCACCCTCCTGCACTGAAATCCACACAGTATTATATATAGCGCCTTGAAGGTGCCTCCACCCAAAGGTCTGCCCCCATGCCGTTGTTATCACATTTTATAAAGGTAATCACAGGAAGGAGACACACAGCGAGTTTAAGTTGGAGCGGAACGTGGAGCCTCCTGGTCCTCGGCCGCCCGGCTGACAAGTTAATGCCATTGGAGATGGAGGGGGAGGCGGAGAAGCCAAAGCAAACAGAATGAAGTCAATTGGAGAAAACCTCACCAGGAATAAAAAAATTGTACAAAAAAATCTAACTTAATTTGTCCTCCGTCTTTGTGTCCCTGACTCCCGTCGGCTGTGTCGGTAATAGAGGAATAAATGAGAGTTAGCGGAAAATGGGAAAAAAAAGAAGAAGAAGAAGAGAGAGAGAAAAAAATCCCACCCCTGCGCACGTTATTTAATTCACTCACCGGCAGGATGAATGCCTCGGCTAATGCGCTCTGAATTTCGCTCCGTGTCACACATAATGGACGCCCGCACTTCACCGGCGACGCGTGTTTTTGCTGATCTGCTAGGCGATGGCGGCCAAAGAGGCGGTAAATGGGAGAGCCGAAATGTGAGGAGAGGAGCTGACGACAGGAACAGCCTGTCCTGCGCGGGTCACGGCGTCCGAGGGGGGCAGCGGTGGGGAGGCGCTGCAGTCGGGCATTTAATGAAGAGCCAGGCTTTATGTCCGTGGAGATCGCGGCAATGCAATGAACTGGCGTCCCACCCAGGGTGAAGACCTGGGCCAGGTGGGCTTGAGAATGTTACGCTTAGCTAGAAACTGTCATTACAATAATAATAATAATAATAATAATAATAATAATAATAATAATAATAATAATAATAATGCAAGTAAGTGTTACCTCAGGCAGTGGTCAGCTTTGTCAAATTCAGTTCACTTCAGTTCCATAACCACTGGGGGGACACTCTGAATGGGTTTAACTGAGAAGGGTCCGGCTGCAGACCACTGCACACCTGTTCAATGGAGTGGAGCAGCGGACCTCCAGAGCTCCACTCTATTGAGGAGCCAATCAAATCGTTCACACTCTATGACATCAAGCGCCCTTTCCATTACACGTCAGCAATGCTATGCGCTACGCCGGGTCATTTTGATGGCGTCCCTCACGCTTTGTCCTCATAAGACATCCTTACACTGTAGGTAAGGTTAGGGTTGTGGGAGGAGTTATCTGACTCATGACTAGTAATGACTTCCGGTAGGCGTGCCTTGCAGGGGCGTGGCTTGTATTATGCCTTACCTCTCTCTCTCTCTCTCTCTCTCTCTCTTTATGTCACTGTCATGCAGTGCTTCGGGCGCCTCTGATTTTTCCAGCATGTAAACCATCAGTTCTCAAATGTTGTCATATGTGGCGTAATTTTGCTATTCATAGGGAAATTTTAAACTTGTATTGGTGTATCGGCAGCAAAAAACATACAAATAAATTTATTAGGATTTCAAAAAAAACATTAGGGGTCACGATTAAAACTGTTAAAACTTGGGTCGCAAATACTTAAAAGATGAGAAACGCTGATGCAAACCATAATTGTACAATCTGATTGGCTGTTCAACAGAGCTCCTCGATTACAGAACTCCGAAGATCTCCAGCTGGACTCTTATTGAGGAGGTGCGCCTGTGAGCTGTTTGAGTGTACAGTGATTGAGGTAAGTCTGAGGACCTGAGGGTCAACTGTCAAAGATCTCAGCGATAACATTAAAGACTGGCAGCCAATGGGAGTATAGACAGCGTGTGGGCTGACTCCTCAAGGAGGACCTCTCTGGCTTAGCACCTACTCGCGTTATCATTCTTTTTTAATTGTCTGTCATATGTAAGTAGTTGCTGGCAGCTGAACCAGCAGAAATGAGTTTTTATATAGTGACTTTCATTATGGACAGTATCCCAGTACATTGGAGATTTGTTTTCAAATGTCTACAGTGTAATTACAGACGGGTCAAGCAACTCATTCAGGATTAAATGGCAAATCTGTGCCAGCGGCCGAGCCTGCAGCTTTGTGATTCTCTATAGCGCCTTTCAAGCATCACACACTTGATTCAGACATTTTTGAAATGTGATTCCCTTTTGATGGCTTCACTCACACCAAGTCACCTTAGTGGGCTACCAAACCTTTGAACCTTATATCTTGACATTGATCCCCCAGCTACTAGGGGGCTACACCACCAGTCAGGTGGCACACCTGTGAGGGGCCTCGGCGCCACAGACTCACCCGTCCTCTCAGCTACAGAGTCTACTGCTGCTCCTCTGATATTTTTTTTTTCACTTTTCTACTAATTACTGTTGTGGCTTTTCATTTCCTGCAGTAATTACTCTGTTCTTTCACTGAAGAGCACAGTCAGCAAACACGGGAATCGGGTCGACTTTATGTTCTGAACTCTACTTGGACGTGTCTCCCACTGATTCTAATTGCCCCCCAACAGAGGAGCCGCTCAGCCACCCACCGGTCAGTGGCTGCCTTATTGGCTGGATTGGCACACTTTGTTTGACTCGTCTTCTTTTTATTCTTCTTCTGTCCACAATAAATCAGAGTGACACGATATGACAGACAGGAACAACAGATAGATAGATAGATAGATAGATAGATAGATAGATAGATAGATAGATAGATAGATAGATAGATAGATAGATAGATAGATAGATAGATAGATATTAAATTTGATATAGATAGATAGATAGATAGATAGATAGATAGATAGATAGATAGATAGATAGATAGATAGATAGATAGATACTCATTTTGGTATAGTCGGCAGGATAGATAGATAGATAGATAGATAGATAGATAGATAGATAGATAGATAGATAGATAGATAGATAGATAGATAGATAGATAGATAGATAGATAGATAGATAGATAGATAGATACTCATTTTGGTATAGTCGGCAGGATAGATAGATAGATAGATAGATAGATAGATAGATAGATAGATAGATAGATAGATAGATAGATAGATAGATAGATAGATAGATAGATAGATAGATAGATAGATCTTAATTCTTTGGACATGTGTTTCTCATTGGCTGAACTTCCTTTTAATATCTGACATGCCTTATGGACACAGTAGTATTTCAGCAGTGACGTTAAGTTTATGGGATTAACAAAAAATATGAAATATGCATCATAACAAAATTAGACAGGTGTATAAATGTGGGCCCCCCAACAGAGATATGACATCAATACTTAGCTGAAGCTCCTCTTGTCCTCTAGACGCTGTCCTCCTATAGCCTCTGATGAGTGTCTGATTCTGGATGGAGGTCTTGTTCACTATTCTTCATACCAAATCTCTCCAGTTCAGTTCAATTTGATGGACAGCCTGCTTCAAATCATCCCATAGATTTTCGATGATATTCAAGTCAGTGGACTGTGACGGCCATTCCAGAACATTGTACTTCTCCATCTGCATGAATGCCTTTGTAGATTCCCAACTGTGTTTCGGGTCATTGTCTTGTTGGAATATCCAACCCCTGCGTAACTTCAACTTTGTGACTGATGCTTGAACATTATCCTGAAGAATTTGTTGATATTGAGTTGAATTCATCTGACCCTCAACTTGAACAAGACCCCCAGTCCCTGAACTGGCCACACAGCCCCACAGCATGATGGAACCTCCACCAAATGTGACAGTAGGTAGCAGGTGTTTGTCTTGGAATGCGATGTTCTTCTTCTGCCATGCAAAGCGCTTTTTGTTCTGACCAAATAACTCCATTTGTGTCTCATCAGCCCAAAGCACTTTGTTCCAAAATGAATCTGGCTTGTCTAAATGAGCATTGGCATAAAACAAGCGACTCTATTTGTGGTGTGAGTGCAGAGAGGGCTTCTTTCTCATCACCCTGCCATACAGATGTTTGAATTGTAGAACGTTGTACAGATACACCATCTGCAGCCAGATGTTCTTGCAGGTCTTTGGAGGTGATCTGTGGGTTGTCTGTCACCATTCTCACAATCCTGCTCACATGCCGCTCCTTATTTTTATTGGCCTGCCAGACCTGCTGGTTTAACAGCTCTGTGCCTGTGGCCTCCATCTCCTGATTCCATTCCTTCCAGTTGACTGACAGTTTAGACCTCTGAGATGGCTTTTTGTAGCCTTCCCCTAAACCAGGAGACTCAACAATCTTTGTTTTCAGATCTTTGGAGAGTTGCTTTGAGGGTCCCATGCTGTCGCTCTTCAGAGGAGAGTCAAAGGGAAGGAAGCCCAACTTGTGATTGACCACCTTAAATCCCTTTATATCTCCTGATTGGACACACCGGTCTATGAAGTTCAAGGCTTAACGAGCTCATCAACCAATTAGCATTGAGCAGTGACAGGCATTCAAATCAGCACAATGACAAGGGGACCCACATTTGTGCACAGCCAGTTTTTCACATTTGATTTCATTTCATACAACTAAATACTGCGTCACTAAAAAATCTTTGTTCAGAAAACACCGCAGTACTCCTAGGAGATGACAGACAGGCCACCGTTATCTTTTTGGTTGAAAGTCAATTATTATGCAGGCTGAGAGGGGGTCCCAAACTTTTTCATATGACTGTAGATAGTAAAAGGATTTGCATAATTAATATGTGAATCGGGATTAATAAAGTATCTATCTATCTATCTATCTATACGTGTATATTTAATGTCCAGATGTAAGGCGTTATATGAAGTGTAGACAGCTAATGCACTAACGATCCGCAGACCGACAAAGTGAATATTTCAGGATTTGGCAGGCAGACCCCGACTTTGCTCCCTGTGTACCCCTGGAGCTCACCACATGGCCCAAGTCCCTTCAGCTCAGCCTGAAAGGCGCTATATAACATTCGGCTCGACGCACTTAGTGACATTTGAATTCCAAGTACATGATAATGAAAGTTGAACATAACTGCAGTCAGCCCAGAACTTTACGACCCCCAAGCTGAATTTGGAGTTTTCTCCGGCGGCGCGCTGCGGCCATTGCGGTTCGCCTCTCAATTACGGCTCTGATTATTTCAGCCTACCTAATGAGGCTCATCTCGCTGATGTTTTAATGGATTCTCATCGTGTTGCAAAATATTGCAGAGCCCAGGGCCACGGCTAATGCTTTGGAAACAATGACAAGTGTCTGCCTGAAAGGTAATCTTGCGCTCTGTTAATGCGACTGCCAGCCACGCAGCTGATGCTGCCAACTCGCACAGGCTGCCAGTCTCTCCTCCCGATGGCTGCCTGCTGCTTGGCATTGGGCTTCCCGACACGGCCCGATGTCACAAGTCCACCTCCGAAACCCCCCCCCCCCCCCACCTCGGCTGCCATCAGATTGCTGAAGTGTACATGGTGGGAGCATCCAGGCAGTGCCAGGGAGTGTCAGGCTGGTGAGCGTCACTCGGGGAGAGGCCATCAAAGTCCAAGCTGGCTGAGACTCAGTTGCACAACATCAGCTTGGTGTCTTATCTCTGTGGTATTGTGGCTTTCTCTTTGGTTCTTTGGTTTCTCCCCATATCCCACACATGGGTGGCCGATGGCTCCAGAATGGCCCTGTGTGACAAGTGTGCCCTCTGATGGACTCGTGTTGTGCCCTGTGCAGCCATATAATGAAGGACATGGATGCCTAAATGAATGAATGAATGAATATTCCAGCTTCACCTTCAGTGAATCACACAGCCCATCTGAAGTTGCATCCATTTGGTCCACATGGCATTGATCACCACGAGGACACCCGCGTGCCCAGTGGCTACTCCAGTAAAAGACTTGAAAACAAAACTCCATCGTCTTCAAAGGCTGCCAGTCCAGTTAAGACCCTTCCAATGGACCAGCAGAAGGCACAGAGTGGCTGGAATGGCTGCCACCTGCTGGTTCTCTCAAAAACTGCACTTCAGTTCTTTGGGAATGGTGCAGTCAGAGGGCAAAAATGTGAAGTTCCCTTTGGTGTTTTTGGGGTGCCCCTACTGCGTGATCTAATCAGAACCAAAAATATCAAATAAGCTTATGCCCAGTATAGGAAGTGGGCATGACTGGCATAACAGGTCGACCGCTGACTGCCAACCATGTAATGGGTCATGAAGAGTTATGAACTGTCTGGATTATTTCGGTGGTGCCCTCAAACCCAGGTGCCCATTTATGTGTTTTCCTCTTTGGATAGGTGTTTGATTACTAGATAAAGTGGTCTCAGCTGGCATAACCACTCAGTGACTGTTGACCATGTAATGGGCCACGAGGAGGCTCTGTTCATGTCATGTGACAGTATTGACCCTGCGACCTATGAGATACAAACTGTCCAGAATGCCAGCCAAACACTGCACTGCTGTTTAATATGACAAGAGCCACCTCTGGGGTGCCCGCGGGTCATTATCTAATCGGAGTTTAATAACCTTCAGCTGGCATTTGATTGGTAAATAAAGTGGACATGGCTGGAATTAACAGTCAGTGACCCCTCACCGCTGACCACTTAATGGACCACAAGAACTTATCAACTGTCTGGAATTTCTGCCACCTGCTGGTCGTCTCAGGACTTGCTATTATGTTCATTGGGAATGAAGTGGGCAGAGAGCCAACGTTTAGTTAGCCCTCCACCATTTTAGGGTGCCCTCAACCTTGTGACCCTGCTACACTATGTAGTTAGAGTTTAAAAGTCCTGAGTGGGCATTTGATCGGTAGATAAAATTAGCATGAATGGCATAAGCAGTCAGTCAGTCACCACTGACCACATAATGGAGAAGACACAAACTGCCCTGAGCGTCTGCCACCTAATGGCCATCCTAATAACTGCACTGCACTTTTATGAGCTGAGAGCGGGCAGATATCCAGCAGTTGGTTTTGTCCTTTGGTATTTTTGTGGTGCTCACTCTGCACTGCTGCCCCGTTTTTGTTTATTTTGTGGTCTTCCGTGAGAGTTGTTTAAAATACCACAAATAAAATATCTTCAGGAGTGGTCAACCAAGTGCCAGCTATACATTAGAAAGGGAAAGCGGGAGTGGGGCAAAGTGGGTCAAAGTGGCAAGAGATCAACCTGTGAGGGCAGCCTGGCAAATCAGCGATGTCAATGTGCCACTATAGCTGCATGGAAAAAAGTGCCACTAATACAAAGCATAAAGTTAAAATAAAATTCTTTCTGACAGGTCCCTGGCAGAGCTGCAGTGCCAACGTGTGCTTTACAGCTGCGCCGACGTTCGGAGAATGTCAGGCAGACACAGAAACCAATTAAATGCATTTACATTCACAATCTGTCTTTGTAATCAGAACAACGGTGGCAAAAAGCAGGCGACTTTTACATTTTTCATTATCGAGGATTACGCGCCGGAAACTTCCTCATGCGGGGCTTTGGGTTTCTGACGTGTGCTGACGGTGCCCGCTACGGACCAATGCCAACACCTGCTTGGACTTGAACTGAGGCTGCCCCACCTGAGCCCGGGACCACAATAAAGAGAAGGTGAACTGCACCCCAACCACACACACACACTCACATACACACTCACACACTCATACACACACTCATACTCACACATTAACACTCACACTCTCACTCACAAACTCACATACTCATACATTAACACTCACTCACACACACACACACACAGTCACACTCACACATTAACACTCACACACACACGCATACTCACATACACACTCTCACTCACACACACTCACACACACACACACTCACTTACGCATTAACACTCATACTCACATACTCACACACACACACTCACACATTAACACTCACACACACACATACTCATACATCAATACACACTCACTCACACATTAACACTCACACTCTCACTCACAAACTCACATACTCATACATTAACACACACTCACTCACACACACCCACACAAACACACATTCACACATTAACACTCACACACACACTCACATACTCATACATCAATACATACTCACACACACACTCACACACACACACACACACATTCACTCACACATTAACACTCACACTCACAAACTCACATACTCATACATCAAAACACACACACACACTCACACACACACTCACATACTCATACATCAATACATACTCACACTCACACGCACACACACACTCACACACACACTCACACATTAACACTCACACTCACAAACTCACATACTCATACATCAAAACACACACACACACTCACACACACACACTCACTCACACATTAACACTCACAAACTCACATACTCATACATTAACACACACTCACACACACACTCACACATTAACACTCACACACACACTCACATACTCATACATCAAAACACACTCACACACTCACACACACACATACACACACACACTCACATTTACACACACACTGTCACTCACACACACACTCACACACACATGCACTACCCCCATACCCCCCCAACACCACCCCCCCCCCAACACTGATCTCCACCAGCCACCTAGTGACTGACTAACAGCGAGCCTCCACACTCCCATCATGCACTGCAGAGGGCGAGCTTACAGGGTCAGAGTACTGATAAATCTGAACTCAGCAATAAGGTGGGCTCACTGTCACTGCCTGAGCCTGACAGAAGTTGGCCAACAGGGGGCGTGCTATCAGTTCTGACAACAGAAAACTAAAGCTTGTTCTGTGTTAGGTCAATTGATCAATTAGTCAATAATAAAGTCATCTGACTGACATAGGACAGGTAGTGACTGCTTGATAAAGAGTCTCAGAGTAGAAGACCAGCAGGGGGCGTGCTTTAGTGACTGGTCAGAGAAAAATAAAGCACAATGTTGTGTTGGATCCATCAATTAATCAATCAATCAGTTAATAATAAAGTTGTCCCTCTTTCACCACCACCATCACCACCATGGGTCCTAAGCTGTTTAGAACTCTTAGAAACTGATTAATAAATGAGCCTCACAGCAGAGGGCGCACTTTCAGTTCTAAGCACAGTAAAAAAAATAAAGGCACTTAACTGTGTGGTCCATCAATCCATCAATCAATCCATCCATCCATCCATCCATCCATCCATCCATCCATCCATCAATCAAGAAACTAACTGGCTCTGCCTCAGGCACTGAGCTCCTTAGAACTCGCCTGACCACTTAATGACGAGCCCCAGTGCCCTACACCAAATCTGTCAGTGCCCATGGTGTGCAGTGATGATATGTGACCAGCAGAGGGCGCCCTTGTAATTGTGTCCGCAGCAGAAACGAACGCACAAAGTGGTGGTAATCAATAATAACGTGAGCTGCAGGCAAATCAAACAATCTGTCGATAATAAAAGAACTGTAAGCTGATCAATTGACAAATCAGTAATAAAGTGAGCTGCAGCCAGCCACTTGCTTCAGGGTGGGCACATTCAGGTCTTACCATAGAAAAAAATGAAACTGCTGCTTTCTGAATCCGTTCATCAATTAGTTGATTACTTGGCTAACCAAGCAATCTTTGTTTCATGAAAAAATACTAAGATACTTTGCAATGTTAAAAAGGTGGAATACAAAAAGTTTCTTAATCAAGCTTGTTCACATATATAGCGCCTTTTGCGGAGCTCAATAAACAGGAGCTTTAAAAAGCAAAGAAGAGTCAGCTTGTTTAGGAGCCTCCAGACGTATCCCAGAATTCAACACTAAAAAGCTTCATGCAGCGTGTTATCAGAAGCAGTGCCAGGAAGTGGGCCAACGTGGCCACTAAGACCCTGCAGTGGACAGGCGGGCATCGGCTCAGTGAGGACCCCACCAACCACCCTGGATCACTGGGGAGAGCTGGAGGACCAGCTGAACCACAGGAAGGGGCTGACAAAGTGAATTCAATCCAACTCTGGAGGGGGTCAGACATTAGAAGAGTGAAGGAGGTGTGGAGTGGGATGAAGAACAAGCAGATCGGTGATCAGATGGCAGAGAGGAGCTTGGATGGGGACCCATCCATCAGTCTACCCCTCGACTAAGATAGATAGATAGATAGATAGATAGATACTTTATTAATCCCGATTAGGGGGGCAATCAGTCTCCCTCTGTACCCATTTTCTAAACTACCCCCCAACCAATATGGATGCCGTCCCTGAATCCAACACTTGGCCCAACCCCAACCACTGGATGAGAGCCCTCTTTCCTCTTTCTTTCTCTTCTCATTTTCGTCCAACTTTGCCCGCTCCTTTCCACCTCCCAGTTCATTTGCATTGGGTGGGCAGTGGGTGGCAATTTATGCTCCATCCTGGGGTCTTCTTAAATCTGTCAAACCCTGCAGTTCCCAGAGCTCCCTCTGGTGGCCAACGGCTGTGCATCATTAATCATCCAAAGGGGCTGCTTTTCCATGGTGGCCCCCGTGCTGCTGTGCACTTTGTGGGTGACCAGGTTGACAGTTGTTTCCCCCCACCCAAGCTCTTGAGGGGTCCTCAGCTCTACCGTGTGCCAGAGCCTCCTGTTTAGGTCCCTCCTGGGTCCACATCTCCTCACCTCTTTATTATGGGGGTCCTGCTCACTCCCTGCCTGTCCTGGGCGAGTTGAAGATTTTTGTTTGTCACCTCGTCAAAAAGCCCCTCTGCATGGCACTCATTAGACATGTCAAGTCAGGCACAGCGAGGACACCCAGGAATCCAAAGCCTCTTAAAGGCGGCTAATCTGCGCCCCACTGATGCCAAGACACAGGAAAAAATGCAAACTTTTAATTAAAATAATTGATAATTGTACGACTTGGACTTCGGTGCCGCAATCAGCCTCAGTTCTCGGCGGGATCCTCCGCCGCCGCCACCGCTTCCAGACCTGCGCTCCCAACTTCCGTCTGGAATGAGTCACCTTGCAGAAAATAACTTTAATCAGGCTGATGCGCTTTTCCCAGCAATTAAATATGTACACGCTGGCGGGCATGTGTGCCACGTGTCTGCAGTGGGGTGGTACACGAGCTTCAGGAAAAAGTGGGTACTGGGTTCTGGACAGTGGGCAAGAAGGGCACACTGGAGGGCAGCAGAGTGAAGTCTGTTTAGTGCGGTCCAACCCTATCCTGAAGCGGGGCACTCGAGGGGGCACTCGAGGTGGAACCCCAATGTTTCCTATTGGTTGTTGTTGTTTAATCATCCAGTTGTGACCCAATGGACGCCATTCTACCTGAAACTGCTTCTCTGACTTCCTTCAGGGCCACCTGCGTGGTCTCCATAATGCCGTCTTAGTCTCTGTTGTCTTCTTCTCCTTCAGTTGTCCCCAACGTGAGATTTAAGGTGTCCCCTCTTGTCATTTTGTGGCTGTAGATGGAGGACTTTTCTTTGCCAGTGAAGCCTTCCAATGGGTGGTCTGCTCGGTTGATTCATTGGGTCTTCCTGCTGTCCGAGGAACTCTCAGCGGCCTTCTCCAGGGTTAGGCTTAGGGTTAGGGATGGGGCCAAAGTCCAAAAGTGTTGACTCCTTCACACTTGTGATAGCCCACCTCACACAGCCATGAATCACATTTGAACTCACCTCAGCTTAAGTAAGGTGGTCCTTTATTGACAACGTGACGTCTCTGTTGTTTAGTGTCTTCGCTAAATCTTCCATGGCTGTCCTTTCCAGAAGTGTCGTTGAATTTAATGGTTGCGGTCTCCATCTGCAGAAACCTCAGAAAATTGGTCATCTGCTAGCAAAGAGTTGACCAGGCTGGATGTCCTCATGTCTGTGCTGATGAGCAGCAGCCCCTTCACGTCCTTCTTCCATTGTCATCAAAGTCTCCTCCCAACCGCCTCGCTTTCGACCACAAAGTTATGGGGATCACATTTGATTCCATCATCCAAGACCTCAGGGCCAGCACTTTGGGATGACACACTCAATTCAAGGACCAGGCTTAGAAGACTAAAGTTAGAAGTCAATTCAAGGACCAGGCCTAGGAGACTAAAGTTAGACTCCAATCATAGGACCAGGCCAGGAAGACTAAAGTTAGACTCCAATCGTAGGACCAGGTCAGGAAGACTAAAGTTAGACGTCAATTCAAGGACCAGGCTTAGAAGATTAAAGTTAGACTCCAATTGTAGGACCAGACCATGAAGACAAAAGTTAGACGCCAATTCAAGGACCAGGCCTAGAAGATTAAAGTTACACTCCAATTGAAGGACAAGGCTTAGAAGACAAAAGTTAGACGCCAATTCAAGGACCAGGCCTAGAAGACTAAAGTTAGACTCCAATCGAAGGACCAGGCCAGGAAGACTAAACTTAGACTCCAATCGTAGGACCAGGCTTAGATGACTAAAGTTAGATGTCAATTCAAGGACCAGGCTTAGAAGACTAAAGTTAGACGCCAATCGTAGGACCAGGCCTAGAAGATTAAAGTTACACTCAAATTGAAGGACCAGGCCATGAAGACTAAAGTTAGACTCCAATCGTAGGACCAAGCTTAGAAGACTAAAGTTAGACGTCAACTCAAGGACCATGCCTAGAAGACTAAAGTTAGACTCCAATCGTAGGACCAGACTTAGATGACTAAAGTTAGACGCCAATCGAAGGACCAGGCTTAGAAGACCAAAGCTTAGACTACAATCGTAGGAACAGGCCAGGAAGACCAAAGTTAGACTCCAATCGTAGGACCAGGCTTAGATGACTAAAGTTAGACATCAATCGAAGGATCAGGCCATGAAAACTAAAGTTAGACTCCAATCGAAGGACTGCCTGCCTTGCTGATGGGGTCCCCCATGGTGGGCTCACACTCCTGCACACACCTAACTCGGCTCAGCCCAGCAGTGTTGAGACTTGAAGCAGTGGCCCCCCGGTTTGTCCACCAAGCCCCTCAGACTTCGCTCGCGCCCTTCGTTCTTTTCTCCGCAGGCCCACGCTCCAGCTCTGCCCATCCCCCTCCCGTTTTTTCCTCTCCGGAGTTTGCTCGGCAGATTCAACGGGGCAAAGTAGCCAAGCAGAATCTTATTTGTGGCTGCAGAGACTTTGAAAAACGAGCAAAGCCTTTTTAATTGCATTTTTACTGCTGGCGGCTTCTTTTTTGATCAGTAATTACATTTAATTCTTTCTCCGTGAAACTGAAGGAAGTGTATTTCATAGATCAGCACTAAAGAGCTTCGGTTGCTAAGGACGGGGCTACCCGTGCGTGGATATCAGGCGTCTGAAGCAAACACAACTCCGACTTTTTTTTTTTTTAAAAAAAGTAACAAAAAATTAAAGTTGAACACCCTTGCAAAAAAAAAAAGAAGTGACGCTGGAAGGTCGTGGGACACCGCTGAGCCCCCCGAGTAGAGGGGGTCCGTGTGTCAAGTGACACACACGTATGAGCAGGGGGCTGTTTCAGGGCTTTTACATCAATTGTAATACCAGTCTGGGACATGAGAGGGCGCTGTCATTTACATATAAGAAAACCCTAAGCCGTGTTGGCATGGGTGCCAGGGTTCACCTGGTGCCACCTGTTTACCTCCTCTTGACTAATAATCGACACTCGTGTTTTATCTTTATTTGATGTCTGACTCCAGGGCGTCCCAGTTACTCTCACTCGTGGGCCTAAGGAGTGGTGTCACCGTGGCCCCCAGGTGACTGTTCTTCAGCTCTCTGTGATAAAAGCGTTGGCACTTGGGAGCATGCCCGGCTGTCAGTGGGAGTCTTTTGTTAACGATAAAAATTCTTCATCACTGCCCCCGCCGCCCCCTTGTCTCTTAACGCTGATCACAAGAGGCAGCCCTCACAACCAACGTCTCTCATCTCCTCTCAATGTCTGTGTGGTCTGAAGTGACAAAGAAAAATCAAAATGTAGGTCAGGCAGTCGAGCACAAGTGATGTGTGGCCAAACGTAACCACAGGAATAAAAAGGGACAAAAGCTGGCAGGCTCAAAAGGCAAGCCGGGCATTGCTCTCCAGTTGCTCCTCGTTGCCCTCACTGTAATGCACTCAGCTTTCCTTCTGGATTTGATGTTCTCATCGGGTTCATGTTATGAGAGGCAGGTTGGCACTCAAATGGGGTATAATGACAGTGACTTGAATTGAATTTAAGCATACAGTACAATTCAAGGGATGGGACCGTGTGTCACTTGGGTGCCCAACCCAAATCACATTGGCTGAGAGACTCCATGGCTTTGGGTGTGCCACTCTGAATGCCAGCTTTAATCCAGCAGTGCCCGGGTGACCCTGTGATCAGAAATGGGCAAGCTAGAGCTGAAATGTGGCAAAAGGACTCTAATAGGGACTAAGGTAGACTTGGTGACGGCAAAGGCTTCACTTGCCACGGATGGCACCTATAGGAGTGGGCAGCTCAGCTGGTCTATTTTTTTTGTTTTATATTTTACATTTGTGAAAAGCCCATAGTGACCAGGATCTAATCATCTGCCACCTCTGCAGTCGCTTGTGCTGCCCTTGTCACAAGATTGAGGAGTAGGCCAACAGCTGCCCAGTGCCAGCCTCACCCTTTTCCACTTCAATTCTGCCCTCTGATTGATTAGTTTCACTTTGACTGATGATGTTACACTCATTGCCATGACAGATGTTAGGAACATTCAATCAAAAGTGCTGGCCAATCGGATCTTAGATATTCTGGTTTAACATGGATATCCCATCAGTGAGCAAGCAGGGACTCGACGGGCATTGCTGGTGCCCAAGAACAACGTGAATAAAATGACGAATGAGTTTGAAACGTGGTGTGAGAAGCGTCATGAAAAATAAATTGGAGCCACATGGGGGCCTCCCGGGTTAGCCCCCATTGTATTCACTCACAGGGGTCACCTCCACCCAGAAGGGCAAACGAAACCTCTAATCAGGAACAGCGCCACCACCTGGAGATATCCAGATCCTGGCATTACAGACTTCTACTTACTCAACCCACCTACAGTAAACTAAGTTTAGGGTCATGGAAAGCCAAAGCTGACCCTACGAGAAGACCAAGTGAATGAACGATACGAAATAATAAGAGTAACAAACGGCGGGGAAGAAAGGAAACGACAAATGTCAGTTGGGGGTCTCTCACTAACTCGGGGAACTTCTTACCTCCTTTACCAACCTGCAAAGGGTGACTTACCACTGCCTCCCACCTACTCTGGGGGATGTCAATTTAGTCATTGGATTATATGGGTATGGCATCCAAGTGGGCTTTCTGAAGACCTTCTGACTGGCATTTAATTAAATGGTCCAAGAACCTCAAAGGGTTTTGCTGACAATCTTAGTATAAAGTCAGGGTGTCCTTGGCACTCCAGGCACCTCCTAAACAACTTCAATAAGTGATGTGGCCTCAGATGAGTTAGATATAAGTGCCCTTCATATCTATCTATCTATCTATCTATCTATCTATCTATCTATCTATCTATCTATCTATCTATCTATCTATCTATCTATCTATCTATCTGTCTGTCTGTCTATCTATCTATCTATCTATCTATCTATCTATCTATCTATCTATCTATCTATCTATCTATCTATAATATTGTGATCCTGCCGACTACACTAAAATGAATATCTATCTATCTATCTATCTATCTATCTATCTATCTATCTATCTATCTATCTATCTATCTATCTATTGTGAAGGAATGTCCACAGTCAAGAAAGCTTGAACCAAATCTATCTATAATATTGTGATCCTGCCGACTACACTTAAATGAATATCTATCTATCTATCTATCTATCTATCTATCTATCTATCTATCTATCTATCTATCTATCTATCTATCTATCTATCTATCTATCTATGTAATTTTTTGATCCTGCCGACTATACTAAATTGAATATCTATCTATCTATCTATCTATCTATCTATCTATCTATCTATCTATCTATCTATCTATCTATCTATCTATCTATCTAATTTTGTGATCCTGCCGATTATACTAAATTGAATATCTATCTATCTATCTATCTATCTATCTATCTATCTATCTATCTATCTATCTATCTATCTATCTATCTATCTATAATATTGTGATCCTGCCGACTACACTAAAATGAATATCTATCTATCTATCTATCTATCTATCTATCTATCTATCTATCTATCTATCTATCTATCTATCTATCTATCTATCTATCTATCTATCTATCTATCTATCTATTGTGAAGGAATGTCCACAGTCAAGAAAGCTTCAACCAAATCTATCTATAATATTGTGATCCTGCCGACTACACTTAAATGAATATCTATCTATCTATCTATCTATCTAATTTTGTGATCCTGCCGATTATACTAAATTGAATATCTATCTATCTATCTATCTATCTATCTATCTATCTATCTGTCTATCTATCTATCTATCTATCTATCTATCTATCTATCTATCTATCTATCTATAATATTGTGATCCTGCCGACTACACTAAAATGAATATCTATCTATCTATCTATCTATCTATCTATCTATCTATCTATCTATCTATCTATCTATCTATCTATCTATCTATCTATCTATCTATCTATCTATCTATTGTGAAGGAATGTCCACAGTCAAGAAAGCTTGAACCAAATCTATCTATAATATTGTGATCCTGCCGACTACACTTAAATGAATATCTATCTATCTATCTATCTATCTATCTATCTATCTATCTATCTATCTATCTATCTATCTATCTATCTATCTATCTATCTATCTATCTATCTATGTAATTTTTTGATCCTGCCGACTATACTAAATTGAATATCTATCTATCTATCTATCTATCTATCTATCTATCTATCTATCTATCTATCTATCTATCTATCTATCTATCTATCTAATTTTGTGATCCTGCCGATTATACTAAATTGAATATCTATCTATCTATCTATCTATCTATCTATCTATCTATCTATCTATCTATCTATCTATCTATCTATCTATCTATCTATCTATCTATCTATCTAATTTTGTGATCCTGCCGACTACACTAAAATGAATATCTATCTATCTATCTATCTATCTATCTATCTATCTATCTATCTATCTATCTATCTATCTATCTATCTATCTATCTATCGTGAAGGATCGTCCATAGTCAAGAAAGCTTGAACCAAAGCAGGAAGGTGAAGGTGAGAGTTGAAAATTAAATGGCAGGTGATGGGGCCTCAAGTGAGCCCAATGATGCCAGAGGGGCCTTTTCAGCATCTTCTCCCAGATTTTCCTTGCCCCTCATGTTTTGTGCTAGCCATGAGGTGCCGCTCTCCCTTTCCGTCTAAGCAAACACACCGCAGCCAAGTGGTATGAATCACGGGCCATCCTTTGAGACGACAGAACCCCATTTTTGTCCATGAAGCGCCTGTTTCTCCAATACGTTAACACATCGCCATCTTTTCGAATGCCCGTCGTCAATTTCCCAGCTGCCAGGCTCACCCAGTGTCTCTTATCCCGGCTCTGCTCTTTTGGAGCTTCTCTTGTGGTTGACAGGTCCCTGGTTTCCTCTGCCAGATCCTCTGATTCGTCGGCCAGCTCTCCCTCTAGGTGGCGCCCTTCTGCCAATTCTAGAGCGGGTGCTGCACCTTCAGCTGGTCGTCCCCCCAGCGCTGTCACGTGTTCTGGTGTCCCCTACTGTTACGCATGGCTGCCTCCGAGGGACTGGTGAGAGGCTGAGACAGAGTGGAGGTGCTGCCCCCTAGAGGCTCAGGTAAAGAGAAAGTGCTGCCAAGGCTGAAATCGAGAACACTCAATCCTGAATTGAACCACCGATCTCCATTTTATTTTTATTTTTTTTTGCGTTGTTTTATTATTATTATTTTATTTTATTTTTTTTATTTCACTTAACGCCCCCATATCCTTCCGCAGACGAGGAGAGGGCTCCCCTGGGATGCTGAATTCTGCCGATTTCTCTCTCTGCAGTGGAGTGTCTTTAATAACATCACATTAGCTCGAAATTAATGTTCTCATTAAGCCACCAATTAGTGCGGCCGGAGTCCCGATGCAAACACATTTTTGCTGTACAAATTGTCCTTTTGAAAATAATTCTCGTTTCAGCTCCGACATTCGGAAAGCGCTTGATTAAGTCCGCTCCCCACCCCCCCACACTTTTGTTTCATAAGATGAAACGATTTGCATGCAGGCAAACAATTTCTCAACAGCTTGTATAAATTAGTGGACACTTTGGGGTCACCGGCGTGCAACTGGCTGCTAATTAAATCCCGGGGCCTCTTTGCACATCGCTGGCACCACCGGGTCGTTTGCTCATTTGTGTTTCATCGTTCTTTTGTCTCTGTGGCGCCAGCCGGAATGTGAAAGGCGCTATATACAAACACGCATGCAGAGGCAGCACTGACTTGGGAATGGACGGTGGCGTTGGGCTCCAACAGGCGGTCACTTCATCGTCGTGTCCCCAGTGCTGAGGCAGGCACACCGCTGGTGACATCAGGCTGGTATCACTACAATGATTAGGATGTGCCAGTTCAGTCAAGAGCAGCCACGCTGTCTGAACTGCATGTATGGGTAAAGTGGGAGCCCTGGTCTGCTGTGGCCCCCACAGACCCCTCAGCCACAGTGAGCCACTGAGATACTGAGAACTCATCTCAACTGGTTAGCTGAGCATGCTGGGAGAAAAACGAGTGGCTGAGGCTGAGCTTCAGAGCTTTACCAGAGTTGGCATGAGTGGGCACTGCCCTCCCAAACACGAGCACTAAACTGAACACGAGGTCAGTAAAAGCAAAGGAAGCCGAGGAGTGGACATTAATGGCCCATCCAGGAATAAAGTAACAAGAAGACAGTGGCTTTCAGCGGGGATGGCACCTCACTGGCCGGCGATGGCCACTTGGGGCTTGTAGATGGCTGGGTGGGACACATGATGACTTTACAATGGTCAGCTAAGCATGATGGTCGGACGATGGAAGCACTTTAGACAGGCCCCTAATTTAAAAAAAAAAATCAATCCCAGCTATCGGGATAACCCATCCTTTAGCCCGGAAGTTTGGGCAATGCCAGGGCGGGTGACAAACTGAAAAGGCTCTCATTGCTGCCCACTTTACACTGGTCAGCTAAGGACGCATCTCAAGAGTCCTGGTTGGAGGACCCATCACATAATGGGAGGGGGTTTGTGTGGCATCAGGTGGTGTGGAGGCCACACTTACGTGTCATTGCATGTCACTGTGTGTCAGACGGCGTCTCTGTTTGTCCCACCATGGTACTGGAACAGTGAGCTTTAAATTAGACAGAAAAGACCCCGGCTCAGCTGAAAGAGACTGGGCGATGCAATGAGCGGTGAACGTACCCGGCTAAGTCAGGCCCCCTGAGGTGGTGGGCACATGCTCTACCTGCATGGACTCAGCATTGTGAGCACACACCACCCACACGGCCCCCCTCGGCTGACGAGGCCCACCAATTACATGCCCTGCTGCTCATTTTCTGCCAGCAAGTTTGCTTTCCTCTGCACGCTTGACTTCAATCCCCGCAATTCGCCGGGAGCCGAAATCCATTTGCTCCCCTTCAGATGATCTCAGAAGGGTCCATCCACAATTTAGCGAATCAAAGGGTCGCCTTGGCGCTCACTGAAAGCAATCTTCTACATCAGAGCCGGCCGCCCACGCGTGTCTTTGTGTTGGCTGGAGACCGCGAGGGTGGGAAACCTCCGGAAACTTGGGATGAGACACGGAAGTGGAGTGCGGGGCGGCTGGCTCGAGGGCTCGGGGAGCGGCGCCCCCTTCAGGTCCTCGGGTCTGCCACTGTCTGTGGGCATAGTAAGCAAACCAGAAGAAAGGAAAAAGCAAAAAAAGAAGGATTTGCCGATACTGTTTAGTATATTTATGGATTATTTTCTAGAATTTCATTTAATATTTTAATTACGGGAGCCCCCATACAAGTGATGGCACACTGGGGGACAGTTTGATGTTGTTGTACTCTCAGGGATTGTTTGTAATTCTCTTTAATTGGAATGACTGATTTGATAACATTTCTATCATTCTCTTCTATGCTTGCTGTTTTCACCTGAAAATCCATACAATTGACTGACTGACTGACTGACTGACTGACTGACTGATTGATTGATTGACAGGTTTTCCTACTCACATGCACAGTTCACCATATAATTTTATTAACTGCTTATTATGAAAGCCACCAAACTGATTGATTAATTGATTAACTATGTTATAAAATGACACCAAGTACACAGATGAAGCGTTGGGGTGCCACCTCGGTGACCCCGTATAATCTGCCAGGCTTTAGTTTTAGTTACAGAAATGTCTTCACAGACACGAGTCCAAGTAGAAGTGCGGCAGGTCGCTGGTTTTCTGGGTTATGAAGGAAGACGGCAGGAAGGGGCGGGACCAGGAGGGTGACATCAGTGATGGAAGGGCTATCAATCACCCGACCTGCAGAGGGAGGAAGAGAGAACGGATCAGAGGACAGCGCCAACTGCTGGCTCGGTGGGTGATTACATGCACTTGAGCCCTTCAGTAGCCTTCCATGTGCACGCGTGTGACCATCTTTATTATGCTCTATGTTGATAAGATTATTTAATTGCACATTTATTGTTACATCAAGCATAGAGCTGACTGACTGACTATTTGATTGACAGTTTCATGAGTTACTGACTCTCATGTATTGTTAGTAATTTAATTTATATGCATATCTTTGATGAAAGCCACTATAGAATTAATTGAGTGACTGAATGACTGATTCAGAGCTTGACGTATTTTTCTACTTTTATTTCCTTTTGTAATATCATTTAACTTCATATTCATTATGAGAACCTCCTCACAATTGATCGATCGATTGACTGATTGGCTGATTGGCCGTTTCATGGGTTGTTGTTCTCCTGCCTGATCTGCAGTCTTATGTCATTATATATCATTAGCCACAGTGCCTGTCGAAGACTGGCAATGGAATCATTTCAAGCTAACTGTGACATCTCTTACTCCGCGTGTACTTTCAGTGCCTCTCCTCGATGTCCTCGTGTGTCTGAACCTCTCCTCACGCATTCCTCTCATGCCCGCTTCTCAGACTCTGTCATGGCACCCTTTCTCAACTCCTGTCGTTGAAGGCGACTCTCAGAGTGCCTCCTACGCCTCCGTCACTCCTCCTCATACGTCTCACCCTTGCGCTTCCTCTTTCGTCACAAGGCAAACCAACCAATCAGGCAAAGCCAAAACGACAAATCAGGCAAAGCCAAACTAACAATTCAGACCAAAGCAAAACTGACCAATCGGATTGCTCTGAGGGACTGCACACAAACCAAAGCCAAACCGACCAATCAAACCAAAGTCAAACCGACCAATCAGATTGCTCTGAGGGACTGGACACAAACCAAAGCCAAACTAACAATTCAGACCAAAGCTAAACTGACCAATCAGACCAAAGCTAAACTGACCAATCGGATTGCTCTGAGGGACTGCACATAAACCAAAGCCAAACCGACAAATCACGCAAAGCCAAACCGACCAATCAAACCAAAGTCAAACCGACCAATCAGATTGCTCTGAGGGACTGGACACAAAGACCTTATATGGTAGATTATCAAAACCTCCATCGGATTGATTGATTGATTTATAGGATTTTACATACAATGTTACTTACAGTAGTTGTGCGCTTACTAAGACCTCCACAAACAGCTGACTGACTGAGCGTGGCATGGGGGCTCAAGTCCCGGGTGCTCCTTGCTCGGCGTTGGTGTGTCCGCCCAGCGTCCTCGTGGATTTCCTGCAGGTGCTCAGGTTTCCTTGCACACTCCAAAGACACAGGGGTGAGGTGGACTGGTGATGCCAGTTTGGCCCTGATGTGAGGGTCTGTGTGTTTGCCCGTGGACTGGTGATGCCAGGTTGACCCTGATGTGGGGGTCTGTGTGTTTGCCCGTGGACTGGTGGCCTGTTGTTGGCTGCTCCTGCCTTACCCCCGGTGCTGGCTCATGGTTTCAGCTCCCCTGCTCCCCCACTTTGAAGATGGATGGATGGCTGGCATTGATTGGCAGTCTGATATGCTATTTGTCATATTACTTAGGTGTGTATTTATTTTGAATGCTGCCATATGATTGGTTGTGGTGCTCTCAGGCAGTTTTTTTAATTCACCAATCCATCCATTGCTGAAGTGCTTTAATCCAACGGCCAGTCCTGGGGGGTCTCCTAGACATATTGAATGGTCCGGCAGGTGTGTGTCACATTATGTTGTTGAGAATTCATTATGAAGTTGACTGACTGATGGCGTATTCATCGGAAACGTGAGACAGGATGGTGGCAGCGGTGGGATGTCCAGAGTTTGTGGTTTGACAGTCGATTTGTGACACACAAAGCTCAGCATTTGACTTTTGCAAAAGAAATTTGAGAAACAAAAGAGTATTTTGTTTTCAATGAAAACCCTGCCAGTCGGGACGCATGTTTTAATTCTGCATTGGAATAAAGGGAGGCCCGGTGGTGCAGTAAGGAGAGCGGGGTTTGTGTCTCGGGTCCTCGCTATGTCGAGCTCACATGGGGTCTGCGAGGGGTCCACAGACATGCAGGTCAGGTGGACCGGTGGTGCTGCATTGGACTGAGTGTGTGTGAGTGTGTGTGTGTGCATGTGTGTGTGTGTGGGTGTGTGTTTGTGTGTGTTTGTGTGTTTGTGTTCCTCCTCACTTTCTTTATTTATGTGTCCTTGGCTCCACTTTCTGCAGTTTCCATTTTCTTACCTCCACTCCAAAGTGCCCTTTGGATTTTTGTCCTCGAGGCTGGAGTGTCACCTGGACCTTCGTGATCCACGTCACCGATGTCCTGTGCTCCGTTAGTCAGCCGTGATGATTTACTGCCCGGGTGTAAAATTCCGAGTCTCCACGTGCACTGGAGCTGCAGTAACGGCCGCTGATGTGCGCTTGGAGAACGCCATCGTAAAGTTGATTTAATCGCCCTTTAATCTCCATGCGGTTGCTGTCTGGCAAGATGATGTTTTATGATCCTATAAATAATTCAAAGCGTCTAATTAATATGCTGGACTGTCAGCGTCAGAAGAGGGAAGCCATTTGTCTCCTGCGCTGAACACAGAAGCCGGGCCTGGTGAGCCACCCGGACAGACACCTGATGGACCAAAGAAGATGGCCGCTGGTCTCTCTTGGCCTTCTCTGGGGACAATCAAAGTAGAGGGACGTCTTCATCTCCCACTCCAGCCTGTCTTGTGGCCCGCTGTCATATCGGACATTGGACTCACATGGATGGGTGTTGTCATGAACGCTTGTTTTTTGTACATTTTTCACGGATGCTGTTTTTCATTCGTTTTTATTTCCAAGCTCAAACTGTTGTGGATTTCAGGCCTCCATGAAATTCAAAATGACATCAAATACAAAAACAGGCCTTGCATTCCCAGGGAGGCCTCACAAAACTCAAGGAGCAGGCTGCACACCCAAAAGTCAAAGGAGAGGGAAAACCACGAAAACCCCCAACCCAAAAGAACAGAAACCTTGAAAAGTTTATTTACAAAAGGTCAGAAATAAAAATAATATGCAAAGTAACAAAAGGGGAGTCAAAACCTAAAAATCAAATCTTTAAACCAAAGCAAGAATCAAAAAAAGTGGAAAATGTAAAACAGGAAGTTGGAACAGCGAAAGAGTAAAGGGAACCCAAGGAAGGAGAACTGAGCCACAAGAGCAGGGGGTGGAGCCACAGCTGCAACATCACAGGGCCCGCCCCCTTGGGCTGCATATACACAGCACAAGGAAAAGGAGACAAATGGGACACGACCTTAACTTTCTTATCCAATAAACATGAAGTCAAGCACGAAAACAATAAGGAAAATAAAAAATGGAAAATCACGGCTAGCATATAGGGCCTACTTTAAGGGGGTGGGGCCTCCTGATACATCATTGCATGTGACCTGTTTAAGAGGGTGTGACCACCAATTTATGGTGTGTGAACCCTCAAGACAGCTTTGTTTGTAATCCAGACCTCCTGATACTGCTTTGTCTTTAGCCTCTTTAAGTGTGAGGCCATCTACTTAAGGGGCTTGGCTTCTAGACACAGCTTTGCTTGTGGCCTATTTACAGGGTGTGGCCTCCAATCATAGATCTGCCTGCATCTTATTGTAAGGGGGCGTGGCCTCCTGGTACAGCATTGCATGCAGCCTATTTAAGGAGGCGTGGCCTCCAGTCATAGATTTGCCTGCATCCTACTGTAAGGGGGTGTGGCCTCCAGTCATAGATTTGCCTGCATCCTATCATAAGAGGGCGTGGCCTCCCGGTACAGCATTGCACGTGGCCTTCTTAACGGGGCGTGGCCTCCAGTCATAGTTTTGCCTGTATCCTATCATAATGGGTGTGGCCTCCTGGTACAGCATTACATGTGGCCTATTAAAGGGGCGTGGTCTACTGGTACTGCATTGCATGTGACCTATTTAAGAGGGGCGTGGCCTCCTGGTACAGCGTTGCATGGGCCTATTTAAAGGGGTGTGGCCTCCTGGTACAGCATTGCATGGGCCTATTTAAGGGGGCGTGGCCTCCTGGTACAGCATTGCATGGGCCTATTTAAGGGGCGTGGCCTCCTGGTACAGCGTTGCATGTGACCTATTTAAGGGGGGCGTGGCCTCTTATTTAAAGGCCTAGTTTTTTTTTCCAGATTAGTGTCGTTGTTTAGTTTTGGATTTTTTTGTGCTGCTCTTGGCATTTAGCAGGCATCACAAAATCGCCCACCTCTGCATTCACCACTGGTGTCATTGAAAAGTCCCAGCAGCAAAGAGGAGCAGTTGGGGTGAAAACAAAATGTTTTCATTTAGCAAAGCAGATGGTGTCAGTGAGGAGAAAAAAAAAAAACTAAGAAGCCTTTCCTCTTCTCACACACGACAGGTGGCGCGGCGTCTTTAATCATCTCAGCAGTATTCGAGATGTACCCTGGAGGGTCTCGGAGACGAGCGAGGATAAGCACATGTACATTCTGAGGTCTGACTGAACATCTGCTCTGAAGGGACGCTTGATGGCCGCTGCATTGCCCTTCTACTCGAGTTCCAGCCTGGTCAAACCTGGCACACTGGGACACGGGCAGGACCTCACATATGTGTCCAGTCACACTCAGGCTAAAGGCCGACCCTCATTATCAGTAATAGAGCGCCACCCCACTCTTAACGAAGTGAGCGCAATTGTTTCTGTACTTTGACGCCAGTGGTGCGCCTCCTG
Organism: Erpetoichthys calabaricus; assembly: GCF_900747795.2. Classification (NCBI taxonomy): domain Eukaryota; kingdom Metazoa; phylum Chordata; class Cladistia; order Polypteriformes; family Polypteridae; genus Erpetoichthys; species Erpetoichthys calabaricus. The sequence continues at coordinate 98,578,612 of NC_041410.2, read as the reverse complement.
CTGGCAGACGACAGTAAAGCAGGAGTGCGTCCTCAGGTGTGACGTGTGACATTTCACTTGTGGTTAGTCCAACTGGGCCTGAAGTCATTTTTAAAATGTTACAGGCAGGCAGACACAGCCAGAGTCACCCGAGCCATAAGGTGCCAGGTGACCGAGACCTTGGAGACAAGATCATTTTTGGTGATAACAGGCCACCATTGGTAGGGGGCACCATGCCCAATATTGGGGTATGGAGTCATGGGGCACCAACTGATATGCACACCAGGCAAAAAGCCCAGCTTTCAGAGGAAAAGTTCAAGGAAGGATCAAACAGTGGAAGAAGGAATCATCATCATCTAAAAAAGATAAGAAAACCAAACAAAGCTGGAGAACAGAACATCAAATCCAGTGCCACCATCAAAAGTAACTTCCTCAAACTAACACAACCTTCATGGTTTCTTAACAAAAGGGATTTGAATGCTTGAATGCCAGACGCCGTGTGCCACCATCTTATATAGGTGGGTCAAGATGACAAAATATGCCATGTGGCTTCTGCGTCATGTGACTGCCTACTAGCATAGCAACCGTTAAAAAATGTCTGTCACCAGGTAAATATCTACAAAAAAATGTCAGCAGCCATTTACACAAAAGAAGCAAAATGGCATCGTCACAATAACGGCGAGCTTTGCTTTGACGAGGGTGACATGATCCTGAAGATCCCTTCATAAAGTCAGTCAGTCAGTCAGTCATTATCCAACCCGCTATATCCTAACTACAGGGTCACGGGGGTCTGCTGGAGCCAATCCCAACTAGCACAGGGTGCAAGGCAGGAACAAACCCCTGGGCAGGGTGCCAGCCCACCACAGGGCACACACACACCAAGCACACACTTAGGGACAATTTAGGATCGCCAATGCACCTAACCTGTGTGACTTTGGACTGTGGGACACGGGGAGAACATGCAAACTCCACGCAGGGAGGACCCGGGAAGTGAACCAAAGTCTCCTGACTGTGAGGCAGCAGCGCTACCCACTGCGCCACCGTGCTGCCCCCCGTCATAAAGTGGATTTTCAAAACACACAGATTTCCCCATTAATTCAAATGGAAGTTCTTATGGTTCCAAAAAATTACTCTAATTTTTGCTGAGATAACACAAAAAAATACACAAAAATTGACAAAATATTAATTAAACAAAAAGAGAAATCGTTTAAATTGTATCATCAAACTTAGGCTTTGAGCTTACAGATTTCTTCATGTTTGTTACCAATGTGTTTGGACCTGCCACTTTATATGCCACTAAGTGGCAGCACTGGTCCTCCAGTATTTACCTGCCATGACACTCAGGGTCAGGGTTTCATGTTGGTCCTGTTCATTAAAATCAGGAGCGGGTGATCATGTGAGAGGGGTCTGGATGAAGACCCCCAGCAGCAGACCCTTCTGTGTTTAATTTCTTCCCCATGTGTGGCGTCCTTTTCCGTTCAGCTTTGAGTCATCTGTTTGTATTAATGTTACTGTATTCTCTTAGTCTTTGTGTTCCATGTGTTTTGTGAGTGATCCCCCAAAGAGGCGGAGCCACCTGCCAATCAATGCCGGGGACTGCCCTCCTCTCTATATGATTGGTGGATCTCCCACAGTTCCTGGCGGTTCATTGCGAATGCACTCTGCAGTTGGTGAGCTCCTGCGGTTTACTGGATGTTTGACTTCATGCCCTGTTTCTGGATTCTGTGCTGGGGCGGCGCCTGCTCTGGACTGGCCTCTTGTTTTAGGCAACTCCCTTTTGCCCTTTTGTGCTCCACTGAACATTCAGAGATAATGAAGGGTTGTATTTTAGAAGGACTCTTGTGTTTGCTCTTCTTCTAGCCAGGGTTTTGTGGTATTCCTCCCCCTACTGGGCATTTTGAGAAGTGTTTTTTGTAAACGACTGGGGGACAACGTGATTTGGGGCTTCTAGTTCATAACACTCAGTGGGGGCTCCAGCCACAGGACTCTGTGATGTCATTCGGGGGCCTGTGGCTGGAGGTTTAATGTGGAGACTTTGTAATGTCACTCATTAATTTATGATATCAGTCTTTCTAGCAAATACTATTTACTTATTTATTTATGTTCGGCCTTTACATGCCCACATTGCCCTGTGCCAGGACACCTCCAGCCACAGGCCCCTGAATTCCATCACACGGTCCTGAGGGGTCTGCCACTGGAGGTCTCCAGCCAGACTGTTTCAGACATCACTCTGTTGCCCCCTGGCACTCCCACCTCTTCTTCAGACCCCTTGATGAGTGACTCGAGTTTCTTTGGCATTCCAGAGAGAAGGTGGGTGTGGCCCAAGGAACTCGTGGATGTGACCAAAAAGTGACACTAGTGTCACCGCCTCATTACAACAAATCGACACACACACACACACACAGGGACGCCCATTTCTTTCTCTTCTGCGTTTTACTGAGCATACGTCAGCTGGTTGAAGTCGTTCATTTGCCATTGGCAGATCCGACCAGAAATCATTTGACGTTAATAAGAGCTCCGCGGAGAAGCTCGCTGATAGCTTTTTGATGAACAACAATACGGCTTTAATAAGACGGCTGGAATCCATTTAGTGTCTCTGCTCTCCGCACAGTTCACTCCGGTGGGTGGAGCACTTGTGTGAAATTGAGAAAGAGGGGCTTCACGGGGGGGAGGACGAGGGGGGGGGGGTCTGCGGGAGCGGCAGAGCAGAATGCCATCCAATGGCACCCAAGACCTCCCAGCAGGCCGCTCAAAGATGATTGGGTAACACGGTGAGGGGCCAAACACACTCAAACCCACTTAATCCAGATACGGGACTGCGGGGGGGGGGGGGGGGGGGGGCGGGGTAGGGAATAGCTGAGCCTGTCCTGGAAGTGCTGGGTACAAGGCAGGATAAAAGCTCGTGCCAGGATGCCAGTTCACCACATGCCCCACTCACACACTCCCACCCTGGAGCCATGAATGAACGAGAAGAACACGCAACCAGGTGAGGGGTTAAACCCTTGGGTCCTCAAGGGGGCAGCACTCCCCACAGTTAGGCTGTAACTCTTTGTGGCACATGAAGCCTTCTGATGAACCATTCAGACGGGAAAAGGGGCAGCGGGCTGTTGGGGTCTTTGACTGGCGTGGACTTGTCAATGTCTTTAACTCTTCATCGGTGGACATCGAGAAGCTGCGTTTGGAGAAGAGGTGACTCTGCGTTTGGAGAAGCTCCTCGCTGCAGCATGCGGAATGGGGTGTGCCTAGATGTGGGCGGGGTTACACATGTAACGTGACTGGCGCCTGCCCAGCTGCGGTCTCCATCCCATAATCCCAATCCTAACCGCAGTGTAGCCGGCGTGTCGCCCTCACAGTTGCTGTTGTTAGGCATATGACACCTGTGGATGTTATGGGCGGAGTTAAACATTTAACTTGCCCCGTGTGTTTAGCCCTCACCTCATTCTGCAAACTGCAAATGGGGGGGGGGGTACTGGGGGGGCTGAGCGCGGCAGACCACTTGTGTGTGGGGTGACACCCCAGCGAGGAGCAGCCACACAGAGCCCCTCATCACACCACCACGGTACGAATCAATGGCTTTTGAAGTTGCCATCCAGAGTTACTGTAGTTTAAGTGTTGTGCCAGCCTCATTAGGGGAAAGAAAGAGAAACAAAAAAAAAGTGCCCACCATTTCAGCTTTCTGATTTTTTGCTCTGATTTACAAACCGAGAGACACAATTAACGTCCAAAGTGCCAATGCGCAGTGAACATCTCCACCTCAGGGACGAGCACGCGACATTCTCCATTACCTGGATCACAGGCGGACCCCACGGCATTTTCTTGTGGTGGGAAACCCCCGCGACTAGCAGCCGTGAAGCCGTCCCTTCAGTAACAATCCGACGTACTCTGTAAGCACACGGCGAGAAACGCCAAGCAACACCTGAGTATTATTTGTGTGTAAAACAACTCGTTTATGAGAGAGGGCCATAAGGTGGCACAGTGATTGGCTCTCGTGCTCCACCGCTGCAGATTCAGCTATGACGCCTGGTCACGCCGCGTCTCTCCCCTTTTGCTCAACTGGTTTTGTCCAACATGCCGATGATGGGGATATTTGAGTGTTTGGTTCCCCAAGAATGAGCCAGTGCAGTAAATAATGCCAGCCGGGAGACGAGTTGATGCCACACCTCACACACCCTACTAGGTATACAATACAAATTCCTACGCGGGTCCCATGAAACGGTGAATCCCTAAAAGAGACGCCGATTGGCTCAAGAGGGCTGGTCGGCCTGCATGGACACCCGAGGTAACCTCAGATCTTCAGATGATGGTCTGCTTATAATTCCAAGAGCCAACCTGAAAGGACATGGTCAGGTGGCCTTTAACGGTAAAATGTGGAATATAGAAACTTGCCAGGCTAATACAATTTAAGAAACTGTTAAAAGCCCGCTATTCACAAATGGCTTCTGCGTTGCTACACTTTAGTTGTACCCCTCTTAGTCTCGTGGGCACTGAATTATCCTTTTCCTCCCATGCAGCCCTGCACTTCTCTACCACTTTTTACGATTCTCTGCTGCTCTTCCCGGTTCTTCTGCGCCTACACCACCTGATCTGGGTGCCACACTGCCCCCCTGTGTCTATGGCTTGAATGGCCACATGACCATCATCATCATCACATTCTTCCACATGGAGCCTAATGACCATGAGGACTGATTTGAGACATCTGTGTTGGGTGGAACGCCCAGCTGGGGGGACCGGGTGGTCTTTTGGCCTTGGAACCCCTGCAGATTTTGATTTTTTTTTTTTCTCCTGCCAAACTTAATTTTTTTTTGTCTTTTCTGTCCTCCTGGCCACCTGACTTTTACTTTTTCATTGTTATATACTGTATATTATTATTGTGTAATCTTGTGTCTTTATGTTTTAAATTAACTTCCTTTTCATTTCATTTTCTGAAGCACATTGAGCTCCATTGTTTATAAGAAATTGTCGGACCCCTAAACAAACAGCTGTGTGAGTATTGGGGTACCTCACCTGAGCACATGAAAAGGCCCAGGATCACGTCCCCCGAAGGACCCCATCACTGACGAGGGAATTAAGTTGAACGACATGCACTGTTAACAGTAACAGGACCTTAGGTGGGCCCAAAATTACACGACTACAGCCCTGGAGGGAGGCAAACTGGTGTCAGGGCCCACCCTGTAAATCCTTAAGCGTGAAACGCCCTGCAGAGGCTTACCACTCGGTTCCATAAGGACAGAATTTACAAGCCCATGCGTTAGGAGACCCCTGAGGTAAGAGTCGGATGTTTGGTACGAAATAACAAAAGAATCAAGATGTCCGCCATAAGGACAAGAACATCCCAGGCAGGAGCCTGTAAGCAGCACACAGTCGACGGTCCGTTATGAGGCCAGAGAGGTGAACACTTGGGGAATGAGTGTGCTGGAGGAGAGAGGAGAGAGCATGCGGCTTGTCTTGGGCTGGTGGGGGGGATTATTAAACCCCCCCAGAGCTAAACGTACCTAACCCTAACCCTACAGTATTGTGAATTTGCCTCCACAAATGGGGGGGATTTGTGACAGAAGCCACCGTAGCATTCAAAGAGTTCTGCCCATGGTGGTCCGGACTCTGAACTCTGTGCGGCCCTCAGTTCGGCTCCTAGTAGTTATTGATATGCAGTCCACTTGTTGCATTTGTCATTAATTAATTATATTCGATAAAAATGATTAGCATTGATTCCTTTACCTGTTATTTATTGATTTGATCTGAATGTGGCTCTATAGCAGAGCGCAGTTCGTTACCTGCCTGGCACTTCTGTATGCTGAAATATGGCGGACGGACGGTGTGACAATGAGGCCACCTGACTCTGAAGGAGTCGTTTTGATTTCGCGGACGCTGACAGAAATTTGAAACTTTGACAATGAAACTATTTCTCACAATTTTTAAAGCTGCTGTATAAACAAGGCCCTGGGGGTGTCTGTTAATTCTTAAGGCGCACGCACACTTAAAGTCGCGGTTATTTCTTCACGATCACGATATTCATCACAAATATTATTCATATTTGTATATTTGACACGTGCAGCTAAGCAGGGCGTGTTTTATAAATCAATAAATAAGTAGCGCGCTCTTGCTGTTTCATGATGGAGCTAAAGGGTCCCGATGTGAAAAGATGCATTAAAACTGCTGGGTCGTTCTGGATGTGCCACCTGCCTTTGTATTAAAGGCGCTCGGAGTGGAAATGGCGTGCGAGCGCGAGGATCTCAAAGTGTGCGCGAGATAAGAAATCGATAAAGAAAAGAGCAGCGGAGAGAGAGAAAGAGAAAGAGATGTTTCTGCGTGTCTTGTATTACAGCAAACGCTAAATAATTGATCTGCTTCTGTCTCCGCCGAGCTCTGACGAGGGCTGCACTTTGCGAGAAGTTGGCACGGCGAGCGCATTTTCCGCTCCAAAGCCAGCGCGCCGCACGCTCGCTAAAGGCCGGGTCAGCTTCCGCCGAGAGCCGCGGTCTGTGTGGTCTGAAGCGCGGAATCACAAAGAATCCGCTGGCAGCTTTACAGATTGGCCGGCCCTCACGACAAGAAACGCGGCGCGTCTGTTTTTCTGGGTCACTTTATGCAATCTGGACGATTTGGTTTAATGAGTGGCGCTGAACAGTTGTTGTTTAGTCTGCGGAGTTTCATTTGTGATTATTAGCCGAGACGAGCGAGCAGGGGCGCGCGCGCGCACACATCCGCTAGAGCGCGTGCGACTACAGCACGTAAACACACCGCGATCACAAACGTGAACTCTCATGGCTGGGAGCTCGGAGCCGCGCACGCACGTGCCCGTGAATGAAAGTCAAGCTACAGTCTTCAAAGTAAAGGGGCCAAAGCGGAGAAGATCTGAAGCTTGTGGAACCTTTTTTTTTCCAAAAGAAGAATCCACATTGGAAGACTCCAGGAAGAACATTTCGTCGAGATCGGTGACCATAACTCACAATGAATAAATGATAACAGATCTGTCAAACCTCTGTAGGACCCTCACTGCCTGTAACAACACGGGCTCAGCTCGCGTTTTCTTAATGTGCTCATACCGTCCTGTAGGCCAATGAGCTAAAAGGGAAATTCACTTTAGGTATTTGATAAAACAGTTCAGTTTGCTGCCATCATTTAACTTTTTCTAATTACACTGACTTAAGTTTCTTAGATGTCACAATAACAAAATTATTTATAATTAAATCAAATTATTGTCTTTCAACTCAGACATAATCCGTCTTTAGCGACAGTTGTCAATACTCACTCCTTTTGTTACTTTTACTTACAATGAACACTTATTAAAAATCCTCAAAACATGCCCTTATTTTCCCCGTGCACAATTGAATTAAGCTAATTTACTTTAAAATAATCCAGCTTTATATGCATGAGTACCCCCCCACACACACACACATTTGCATTATGTCTGATATTTGCATAAAGCTCCACGCCTTTTGTTAAACGTTCTGAGTGTCTGACGGATCAGCTGACAGGGCGGGCAAACTACCCATAAGTGAGTGGGGCAGCAGAGCCAAAGAAGGAAAAAATAAAATAAAATAAACAAAGCTACAGCTTGGCGCCAAAAGCTTCATCTGACCTCCTTTGTTTCACTTCAGGTTCATCTTGGCTTAATGAAGTCCCATTGAAAGACGGCACCTGTGTTTAAAGTTTCTGGTTTTGTCTTATAAAAGAAATTGAAAGAGGGTCCTGATATTAGAAAATGGATTTCTGATGGAGAATTTGACAGTGTGATGAATGACCAGCAATGAGGGGCTTGGGAATAATTCAGAGAAGTCATTTGTAAGCTTCTAGGTGACAATAAAGTTTAAAATTAAAAAGAAATCAATTGTGAAACATTTATTAGTTAATTTTAAGGAATTGGGTTGAAACATGAGTCTCAAAGTTCACTGTTTGGATCCGCTTTTGGGATTTTTCCCAGAAAAATCTATCTATCTATCTATCTATCTATCTATCTATCTATCTATCTATCTATCTATCTATCAGTTATATAGTGCCTTTCTATCTATCTATCTATCTATCTATCTATCTATCTATTATATAGTGCCTTTCACATCTATCTATCTATCTATCTATCTATCTATCTATCTATCAGTTATATAGTGCCTTTCTATCTATCTATCTATCTATCTATCTATCTATCTATCTATTATATAGTGCCTTTCACATCTATCTATCTATCTATCTATCTATCTATCTATCTACCTATAGCACCTTTAACATCTATCTATTATATAGTGCCTTTCACATCTATCTATTATATAGTGCCTTTCACATCTATCTATCTATCTATCTATCTATCTATTATATAGTGCCTTTCACATCTATCTATCTATCTATCTATCTATCTATTATATAGCGCCTTTCACATCCTTCTATCTCTCGATTGAGTGACTTATTGTCTAAGCTTCTGTAAACAGCTACAATGCCCCCCGGGTTCAAATAAATTTCTCTCCGTCTAACTTGTTCAAAGCCCAAAGCACAAACTTTCTAAGCAAAGAACCCTAAAATGTCCCTTTGTCATTCAATGAAGCTCCGAGGGTCCGAAACCGCCCGCTAAGATGCCGTGACAGAGCCGTCATTTTCAAGTGAAATTCTTCGTCGCTTGTCATCAACACCTAGTGGATGAGGATCGCAGCGCTCGCCTTCAGCGGGACCGTTAGCCGTTAAACGTTCACGGCTCTGGGCAACGTTCGACGTTTTTGTTCTGAGACCGAACCTGCGTTCGCCATTAAATAGTCGACCGAGCGGCGGCGGATGCGGAGTTGCGATTCGGGCTCGGGCCGCGCGGACTGACGCCTTCTTCCAGCTGCAGGTTTGTGCTCGGAGTCACAAATCAATGAAACACAGAGAATTGTTTCAGCGCGCTCGGTTTCATCTGGAGATGGGTGGCCGCTCGGTGCCTTTCAGTGACGGGTTACATAAGAGCAGATTATTCAATGTGCCTCCATTCATTTGCCCCCGCTTATGTCTTCTTCAAGTGGTCACTGTGTTATTTGTGAGGCTTTGTTTTTGTCACAGGTGCCCTCCCCAACAACAAAAAACAGATTTACCTGCCATGGTGCCAATGAATTTGATTACCTGCCATGGTAACCGGCCGGCAATTTTCTGCCTGGCTCGATGGCACAGCTTGTCCATCTTTTTCTTCTGCCATCAGAGGCTGGAAAGATGAAACGCGGCGCCTTCACATTCAGAATGACAATAGCGCTGTCTGTTTGCATACCGTGAAAGGCGCTATATAAGCCAACAAAACAAACAAACAAGTACAAAAGTAGAATCCAAGTCATAGGTTTGCTGATTTTATTACACTAACTTGTTACTCTAGTAGCCCATGGAGGTGCGTTTAAATTACAGAGAGAGTCTACAGCGCCGACTCTTTAACGGGTCACCCTCGACAGCCTGCACCCCTCGCGGCCATCACTGTCCGGTGCTCGTGCACGCTGCACGCTCCCGTTACTCGCACTCGGCTTGCGGTCATTCAGCTTAGTGATTTACTGATGGATTGATTGATTGATTGACTGGTTTCTTTCGTTCAGACTGGTGTCTTAATCTCCTCCAAGCTTCACCCACACTCCAGAGTGGTTATTTAAGGCGATGCCATATACGGGGACCATTTTTGGTTCTAATGAGGCCCTTCCATTTATGAGAGTTCAAGAAAGACCCTTTACGTAAATCCGTAACTTGACAAAAAATAGATGATAATACTGTAGCGAGCTCAGGGGCTGGAAGTACCCGGAGAAGGTCGCTTTAAATCAGCGGCAGCGCAACTGAAGAGCATTGGGATCAGACTTGTCTCCCGACTGCCAAAGCCCTTCGGCTCGGAGGTGTCACTGAAGGTGAGTCTCGGAATGGACCCCCGACTTCAGTCGGCTCGCTGAGACCTGGGAGAATATACTGTGACATTCGGGTGGCCTCTGACCCCAGGTGAGTCGGTGTTGGACGGTGTGCATGAAGGGACAAGCAGCTGGGAAGCACGTCGTTGAACAAACACTTTTTGAAATGCTAACGAAACAATTCGCCACCCTGCCAGACGAACTGCTACTCTGTTTACATAAAAGGCGCAAACGAGTTATTTCCAAGGTGGTCCTCTTAAACGTGAACACCGTTCATAGCCCAGTATCAGCACCAGTAGTAAAATTCACCATTTCAGTTTTCAGCACCACTAACGCTGCTTTGGAGCTCCGAGCTAAACCTTCTGTCCGCTTTCAGGAATCCTCGCGAGACTTGAAAATAAAAATCGCGCGCATTTTTTCTTACTTGCCGGACGGGTTCCCGCCACTCCCGGTATCTAATCCCGCCCAGCCTTCTGCCACTCAAACCTTTAGGTCCCGCCCATTAACGACATGCTGCCCAGTCAGTGGAGCGCCCTCTGCCGGATGTCACAACATTTTGTCATAAACCTAGTGATTCATAAAATGTTTAGAGCATTTATTTTCAGGAAACAGTTGATACCAAAGGATTACTTAGGAGGTCCAAGGTGGAGCACCATATTTCACACCATTGCACCATCGCACTTAATAGTCCAGGAGTCCAAGACTGACCCTCACTCATCGGCGGCCTCGAGCTCCCACTGCTCTTCTACAGCTCAGGCTCCTGTCACCAGCTGCTCCTCCAAAGCACATCCGCTGGTGATGCGTCTTCTCCTAATTAGTCCGTTTTGTGTCTTTGCTTTTAGTGCTAAATTAAGAACGAGACATTGACGGAAACGGCAGCCTCTGCGATGAAAAAAGATGATCTGCATAATCGAGTGTGCTGACAAGAGAAAGCAAAAACTCAGTCAGTATCTGGGTCACGGCCCACCAGGTGCAAGGCTCAGCACCTTTATATAGCGCCTTTCACATGGGGGGAATGACACTACAAAAGCATCTATCTATCTATGTAATCCTGCCAACTACACTATCTATCTATCTATCTATCTATCTATCTATCTATCTATCTATCTATCTATCTATCTATTATATAGTGCCTTTCACATCTATCTATCTATTTTATAGTGCCTTTCACATCTATCTATCTATTTTATAGTGCCTTTCACTCTATCTATCTATCTATCTATCTATCTATCTATCTATCTATCTATCTATCTATCTATCTATTATATAGTGCCTTTCACATCTATCTATCTATTTTATAGTGCCTTTCACATCTATCTATCTATCTATCTATCTATCTATCTATCTATCTATCTATCTATCTATCTATCTATCTATCTATCTATTTTATAGTGCCTTTCACTCTATCTATCTATCTATCTATCTATCTATCTATCTATCTATCTATCTATCTATCTATCTATGTAATCCTGCCAACTACACTATCTATCTATCTATCTATCTATCTATCTATCTATCTATCTATCTATCTATCTATCTATCTATCTATGTAATCCTGCCAACTACACTATCTATCTATCTATCTATCTATCTATCTATCTATCTATCTATCTATCTATCTATCTATGTAATCCTGCCAACTACACTATCTATCTATCTATCTATCTATCTATCTATCTATCTATCTATCTATCTATCTATCTATCTATCTATCTATCTATCTATCTGTTATTTATTGCCTCACTTAATCGCTGTCCTAGGACTCAGCGGGTGTAACATCTGTTCCTGCTCTGTCAGTTGAATGCTGACCAGTTGGTGAAGATGAGCTTTGACAGAGCGGACGATTCTGTTCAGAGATCTGCCAAAGAGGGACTCCTACAATTGTTTTATTTTTAATACCACCATCGGTTCTTTCATTAAGTTAAATAAATAAATAAATAAAAACAAGGGACAAAAACACAATTGAGTACGCCTGAATTCATAAAGGAAAATGAGCACTTGAAGCGCGAGGGCGGAAAGCACCAACTGCTAACAAAATAAAAGATGGCAGCTTAAGAGTAACACAAATTTCATATAGAAAGTAAGGAGCAGACTGCAGTGGGCTGGCGCCCTGCCCAGGGTTTGTTTCCTGCCTTGTGCCCTGTGTTGGCTGGGATTGGCTCCAGCAGACCCCCGTGACCCTGTGTTAGGATATAACAGGTTGGATAATGGATGGATGGAAGTAAGGAGCAGATGAGGAAGTGCAGCTAAGCCGTCTGTTGGAGGGCTGCTGGATGAAGAGGCCTGAATGTTTAACTGGTGGCACAGTCCTGGGGTTTGCCTGTTCTCCCCATGTCACTCCTTTTTTGATGACGAGATCCAGCATGTGAGGGATGGAGACAGTTTCAGGGCTCCAGACAGGTAAGCAATACCACCCTGGGGCGAGAGGGGGCGCTCTCTGCAAGCTCAGTCTTCTTCTTCTCCATCCACAGTTCAGGGGGACATCGACTGACAGACGATTGATGGCACTTGTGGCCCCTCCTCCTCTGACCAAGCCACGCCCCTTCCATGAGTCCGCATCATAAATCCAGAAGGATGTGGTCATGTGATTGACTCAACTGTCACCGAGCACGTCACACTCTGAAGCGCGTGTTTCTTTTCACTGTTTGCACTCTCTTATGCTAATTACATTTTTCTTTGTTTGACTAAAGCCGACCTGACTAAACGGGGGTCCCGCTGGTTCCCCAAAACATTTTGTTACCTCCTGCAGCCTCCTTAATTCAGAACACATCTTCTGGTTTTAATGGTCGGTCTAAACCAGTGGTTATCAACCTTTCTGACAAGTGTCCTGGTTTAAGTTAATGAAACGCTTGGTGGAACTTCACATGACACTCACATAATGGGGGGCGGGGAGGTGGGGGGGGGGGTCTCGCTTTATTAAGATTGGATCAGCAGGCCGCACTTTTGATTGTTAACAGTGGAGAGCATCACACACTGCTGAACTATCCTAGCCTGCTTTTCGAGGACCAGCTACACTAATGTCCACCCACCACTTGGGTGGTGGTCACGCCTGGCTCTGCCCAGGAAAGCGATGGCACTCCAGGATCAGAGGGGGTGCTCACACTAACTGTCAATCCTTGTCCAGCTGCAGGCTCTGAGCAGCCACCTAATGAGGGCAGGTAACCCGTCTGCTCCGCCCACAAAGCTGACCCCGCCCAGAAAAACCAGGAAGTTTCCAGAAGATGGCGTCTGACTTTAAACCCAGAAGCCGACCTGAAGCAGGCACCATCATGCTCTTCAAGCCTTTTTAAATCAGAGAACATTCTGTTTGTTGGGCTCAAATGTCGTCGTTTTTCTTGGTGCCATTCTGCACGTTTTTTCTTTTCGCTTTTGATTTGTTACAAGGAGCTACCTGGCTGTATCCCCCCGTCCCCCCCCCCCCCATATTTCCTCACAGTTTAAAACCCCAAAATCCTCCTAAAAACCACAGAGAAGGCAGGAATAATGAAAGAGAAGAACTCATTTGGCCAAGTGGGTGTTTTTTGTGTTTTTACTGCGAGGTTTCTCTTTGCTTGGCGATGTGCACTTCCAGTCTCCAGATCATGGCAGGACACCCCAAGCCTCGCCAGCAAGGTCACTGGATGACTCCAAACTGGCCTGGCATGGGTGGGTGGGTTCCTGATGGCCCCTCATGCTGCCTTTGAGACCACCGGCTGGAGACACCAAAGTCCTCCAAGTGAAGCTCAAACGTCCTACAAACTGCCGGAGGAGGACATGGGGGCACACAAAAAAAGGCAAGGGGCGGGGCTAAACGGAAGACCGCCCTCCTGCGAACATCCAGAACGTTCATTGGTGGAGGGAGGAAGGCCAAAGACTCGGAGATGTCAGAGGAGAAGGAATCAGGAGGCGCACTTCACCGGAGCCGCAATCCGAGTCGGAGGTTTCGAATGTTCATTAAGGAGGCGCGCACAGGAGCTGCGGAGACCATTTTAATTTGACCGCGGACAATTAAGAGCTAATCATTTTTTAACATTTCTCATTTAGCCCAGTAATAATGACATTTGTCACATTTGGGATGAATAAGCAGTGTCAGGAAGCGTAATTAACCTTTGGAATATTTGTACACTGGAGTAACACATCATGCTAATGAAGCTGACAGCAAAACGGGATGACCCCGCTAATTTGAAGCCGAGCAGCAAGGCGAGTGGGGGGATCTCGGCGGTCTCACTGCCAGTTTCCATGACAAAAAGAAAAGATGTACCTGCATTGGTGAGAAAGCGCCGGAGACGGGGGGGGGGGCGGGGGAGTGAGCGCTCACTCCATGACGGGGTCCGAGTGCAGGAACCAAAGCTCCCCAAATAGGACATCACCCCCTCGAACCCCCGCCATCATTCCACAGGGGGTCATGTCCCACTTTCTAAGTTCTCCATTTGTGACGAGCAAAGTTCTCAGATTTAGTAGTTTCAAGACAGCTGCCTCCTCCAAACTCATCCTTACATGTGTGATGGAACCGGGCCATCAGGGAGCCCCAAACCCCAAAACACAAACACGCTGGGAGTCCCGGGTTCAAACAATGGACCGTTTACACAAAGACAGGTCGACTCCCCCCACCAAACACAACTCCTCTTCCCAATGCCCCTCACCACCTCCAGTCCAGTGATGCTCTGTGTCCTCCCAGCTCCGACTCGGCTGGACGAGAGTAGTGTGGTCCCATTTGTTAAGGACTTTGAGCTACGTTTTGTATGAAAATGTGCTATATAAATAAATGTTGTTGTTGTTGTTAAGGACCTGGGAGTACTTATGATGTCAGGGCCACCACCCGATGGAAGTACTACCGGGTCACACAGAGTCCCACCTATTAGGGAGTACACCCAGGGTCCCCAGCTGGACTACATCTCCCAGCATTCCCTGCTGGTCTCCAGAGGACTGCTGCCATCTCACATGCCCCCTGCAGCACACTTCATTTCTGAGAGGCTGTAAGTTACTTCCATGTTTGGCTCCTTCCTCTCTGTATCCATGCAAATGTGAACCACAAAACTAACTATAATTAAGGTTTAGGGGTGGGCAGTAAGGAATATAGCGCCCTACGGATTATTACACAGCCCTACTGATGTCTCCTTCCTTAACCAACCCAATCCTCCGTAGCTTCTCCAAGGTGTCTCATGCCCTGCCTGTGCACTCACTCCGCCAGTTCCTCTTCACGTCGCTCATTTGGGGTGTCAGCCACTTGGGATTAGGGAGATACTTGTGGGGTACGCACAGCGCAGTACCATCCCAAGAGCGGAACAGGTTGCTGTTTGAATTTCTTTCCCCTGTTTCACCTTGTGATGGACGGCCGGTGTTTCAGTCTGGCCGGGACGTCCCTCAACAGACAAAAGGAGGAAAAGCAGCCTTTTCAGGGCACTGCGTCCCCCAGGACGCTAGATGGCAGCTCCCCTGGACGGAAATGGTTCCCCGGATCCCCTCAGGGCATCATGGGACATGGAGTCCGTTTCATCAGCCCTGTTGGATGCCGTGGGTGCCGCCAGGAGGAGCTCACCAAGAACCTGGGGACTGTTCTTGTTACAACAACCCAGAAGTACTTCGGAGTCACGAGGATGGAAGCCCGCAGTACTTCCGGGATACTTGAAGAAGGAGGATGTGGCGTTTGGCCCGGAGAAGGAACACTTCCAGGTCAGGGACTATAAAAGGACTCTGGGAATACCAGCAAGACGAGCCGGAGTTACGAGGGAGTGTGAGGATTTGTGTTATTGTGATTATTGAATATTATTGGAAGAATTGTGGAGTGTGCGGTGCTTTGTGCACTTTATAAGAAGAATATTATTAAAGAAATTATTCTTGGTGTTTTAAACGTGTGTCCTGGACGTCTGTCTGGCGGGTTCAACGGGGCAACAGCGACCCCTAGCATCCACAACCTCCAGGGCTGAACCCCTCCAGCGCCCCAAGGAGCACTGATGGCTCTCCCTATGGCCGTCCCACCTCTTCCTCTGAAGACTCAGTTTAAGGATTGGAAGAAGTCGGCTCTGAGAGTAATAAGCGACTTGCTAGGCCCTCGCCCACCGCAGGAGCCATTGAGCTCCAGTAAGACGTCGGCCCTGGCCACTTGTGTGTGTTGCAGTCCCCCTGCAATAAGAAAAAGAGTGAAAAAAAAAAGCAGAACATGGTCTTCATTTGAAAGCTGAAAATGTTGCATTTCCTCCATTGTTGCTCCCTGGCTGGGGTGTAAAGACGGACTTGATGTCTTTCTTGTCCATTTTCCATTCCTTTATGTTAACTGCGTTAGTCATTTATTTTCTATTTGCCTGTGCATTTCATTTTATGTTCCCTGTGTTTTGTGGGTGGTCCCTCAAAAGCCCATCAGGGGACCTGCCCTCCGTCCTATAAAGGCTGAGGACCACCCAGAGACCCCTTGTGACTGCACTCGTGGTGTGCAGAGGTTTTTGTTGGATTTGCGATTATTCCTGTCCTTTTGTGAATGACTGGATTTTTGACCGGCGGCTCAGTTTGCTGACCACCCATTTTGGGACGCTGATTGCTGTGAGGATTCCCTCTTTTGAAGGCATTGTCTTCTGTGTCTTGTGTGCTCCTTGGAGTTTCTTTTGTGGACAATAAACCTTTTCCTTATAAACATTCTTTGT
Organism: Erpetoichthys calabaricus; assembly: GCF_900747795.2. Classification (NCBI taxonomy): domain Eukaryota; kingdom Metazoa; phylum Chordata; class Cladistia; order Polypteriformes; family Polypteridae; genus Erpetoichthys; species Erpetoichthys calabaricus. The sequence goes on along the minus strand of NC_041410.2, from coordinate 98,562,183 downwards.
TGTCCATTTTGGGACTGGCTGGGGTTTGACGGTTATTCCCCCTCTAGTGGGCATTATGAGTAATCATAGGGACTTCTGTGCTTAGGAGTTACTCCAGTTCATAACATAACATGAGGGTCTCTCGCCTTCAAGCCCCACCACTAAACTGGACTACACATGAACACGCATAGCTGAGGGGAAAAAAAGAGGACACTGCAGGGCCAATGGATCTGACACCATGAGTCTTAGAATGGGCTGGCAGACCAAGAGAGGCTATAAAAATCAATAAAACACGACGGGGAACGTAACAAATACAACAAGCTTACCAAAGATAGACCAGAACACCTTGACACAGGCCACAAATCTGTATACAGTTGCCAAGTAACAGGAGACAGTGTTGATGAAAAGGGGCGTGGCCAGAGCTCTTGGAAGGACATTATGTATAAACGTCACATGACCAGCTGGCGCCCTGCCCGGGGTTTGTTTCCTGCCTTGCGCCCTGTGTTGGCTGGGATTGGCTCCAGCAGACCCCCCGAGACCATGTAGTTAGGATATAGCGGGTTGGATGATGGATGGATGACCAGCAGGGCTGAGCTGGCGGGCGCTGCTCCAGAGTGGACGTTCTTCTCTTTTTCACCCTTGCCACTTAGGGTGCCAATGAAGGGTCTCTAGTGTTAAGGGGGCTAATGAGAAAGCGAATGGTGGCAGGCGTTCAATGTCACAGCCCTTACTGCTTCTGGTCCTGGCTTGTCTCGTTCCCCGGCTGCGTTCGTCCCTAAAGCCTGCCCGCCTCATTAACTCTTATCGCACATTTTAAATGGCACAGATTTTCCTTCACAATTCTGTCCAAGGATGACACTTGCAAAAATTTCTCTAGTATCCAATAATAATAAAAAAGGAGTCTTGCTGCGATTTGGAGACGCTCCAGTGGGATTTACTGTATCCTAAACGGCGATGAAAAGACAATCCCCAGGATTATTTCAGTGTAATCTGGCAGCACAATAGCACGCCAGAAAGATCCTATTAAAAATGGAAAAGAACTGGCAGAACTAAAGGTGGGGAGGATATTCATAAATTTATAGGGGGGGGGGGATTAGGCTGCTTCAGGGGGTCTTCTTGTGGAAAATCACATAAGCTTATAAACTATATGTCACACGCTTTATGACATGCAGTATCATCACCGGTGCCAGGCCCGAAGTGAACGATGGCCTCCACAAATGTAAGACGAGCTTTACGTCTCATTGGGCTGAGTGAAAGTGCGGCCGATACACGGGATGACGGATTTCCAGATGAAACCTTCTAGAACATGACCACTAGTGGGCACCCACTCGAGACGGTGACGCTTGTGTGACCTGCCTCTAGGGGGCACTGTGAGTAGAGCTGGCATAGAGCAGTGCAGAAGGCCAGGGAGGCCCAGTGGTACCCCGACTGATGCCACTGCCTCCCAAGTCCAGGGACATGGGTTCAACATCCAGCCTGGGCAGAATTTACACATTTTTTCCCCAAATCCATGTGAGGTTTCTCCTGGTACTCCACTGCCTTCTCACATCCCAGAGATGAGCACTTTAGGTTGACTGGTGGCTTAAAACTGTCTTTGTAAGAGTGAGTGTGCTCTGTGATAGACGGGCATCCTGTCCAGAGTTGGTTCCTGCCTTGTCCTCAATGTTGTCAAAATAGGCTGTGGCTCCCCTGGACCCTGCAATTAATAAAAAAGAGTGGAGAAATGTAAAGTTGGATAAACAGATAGCACTGCCGCCCATGCAGGTGCCAAATCTCTCTGGTCATCCGTGAGACGTTCCTCACTCCGCACCTATGGGCATCACTGTCCTCCTGAGGTGACAAAGTGACACACTTATCTACAGATGACCATCCCCAGGTGCCCTGTCTATGCAGGCTTGTCATTGACCTGCAGTCTTCCTCGATTAGGAGTAACTGTCTGAGACTTCTGTGACGGGCACACTGGCATCAGGGGCATACCAAAAAGGGCAATTTGTATAAAAGAGCTGCCTTTTGTACCCAGCTTGATCACAAACAGAAGTCATTGTCACAGCATTGTCACCTCTGTTAAGAGTTAGAATCAGGGGTCTTGTTGGACAGTAGTCCTGCTCTCCGGGCATTTTACTTTTTATGTTGAATTTCTTTTGCCAATTTCTATTACAGTAACACCGTAAAATGAAGTAGGAAACACATTAGGGGCGGTGAGGCCTACGATACCACCAGCCATTGAGGTTTAACACACAGCAAGAATTTCCATCCATCCATTCATTTTCCAACCCGCGGTCACGGGGGTCTGCTGGAGCCAATCCCAGCCAACACAGGGCACAAGGCAGGAACCAATCCCAGGCAGGGTGCCAACCCACCGCAGACAGCAAGGATTTAATTCTCTAAATTTCAATTTAGAGTCGTGCAGTTACATAAAGAACACAAATTAATCTTTATAAATCAACTTTCATATAACGACTTTTGAAAGCAAACACTTTCAAACTCTGCATTGTTGTGGTTATTTATTTAGAGTTGCACTACGGTGGCCCCGAAGGACCAGCAACTGCCGCGCGTGCGCAAAGTATGGGGCGTGTCCTCATTAAAAGTGTCGCGCGCAAAATCAAGATGGCAGCGTTAACGGCTGGCGCGCAAAATCGGAGTTGAAAACGTAGGTACGGAGCTCGACTGCCACTCCATGCATTTTAACTAGGGGGCACCTCCTACTTTGCCCGCCACTTGCTTTAATTTTGCGCGCCCGTCACTTTATTTTGCGCACGCCTCCTGTTTTAATTTTCTGCCTCTTGCCCTTCGATGCCATCGAATCCTTTCGAAGTGAGAACTATTGTAAAGAACTGCGGGAATAATAATGGACAATATTTAAATGAAGCATAATTTGACGTAATGCATTTCACTCTCAACATTATTACCAAGTGCTATCGAACGCATTCATTCATTAATTTCCCAAACTGTCTGATCGCAACAGAGGACCACGGCAATTGAGGAAAATGGATCATTACGTATACATTACGTGTATAGCGCCTTTCACAGAATAAGGAGTAAAATGACATTTAAATTGTGGTTACAGTCCCGATTCAGGTGGTTCGTCGTGTAGTGAGCACGGCAGCGCTCTGTCTGCGCATGCTCCCAGCCTCTATATGTGCTGGTGAACTTTACGAATCAGCCATCATTTCATTCCTAGCGCTTCTGGACAGAAATCCATTGAATATGGTCAGCTAATAATTAGTGTTAAATTTGTACAAGTCGCTTACTGCGGTGCTTTAAAATCTGAAAGAAAGCCATTTATAGGAAGCTGGCCCAAGACGTCAAGTCTGCGGGTCTCGACGTGAGCTCTGTAGGCTCCTTATGTAAGGCACTACAAGCGCACCTCATGTGCATACGAGTGTATAAAGCGCGGCCTCTTTTCTCTTTCTTTCATTTTCTTCACGCCGTACCGCCGAGCAGGCTGCTGATGGATTTTTAATGACGCAGTCTGAATGTTACAATTAAGCTTTTCATTATTGCGGGGCTGCACATTAAGCTTTTAAGACGAGAGTGGGATTTGCTGTCTGCCGCTGAAGAAGGCCTTCTCGCTCACTTGCTCTTGGTTGGCATGCAGCCCGTGCGGTGCCCGGTGTCCGTCACGTAGTCGGACCGAATCAGAATCCCTCAGTCCATGGTCTAGTCAAGCACGCTGCTGTTGGGGTGGGGGGCGCTGCAGCTGTCAGTCCCTCTGGGACGTGATGATGTCCTCATAGCAATTTAATTCAGCCATTACAAATTGGAGCTGAAACGCGACTCTCGCCTGTAATGCGATGTCAATTGCCTCGCTCTGAAAGTTGCTATATCAAATAAGAATTGATTGGGTCGCCCTGATGTCCCTGCACATCATAAATGCGCTTTGATTTCCAATCGTGTTACGGCGGTGGGATTTTTGAAGCCCCCAGCCATTTAAACACCTCGTGGGGTTGCGCTCAAGGGCGCGTTCTCATCAGCCTCGTGCGCGATCTCGTCTCTCCCATTCACTGGACGCCTTCTCGGGCTCGTGCCATGGAGAAAGTCCACCTCAAAAATGTTTTAATTGGGGGGTGAAGAGTCCAGTCACCTATCTGAAAGGGCTGGGGCTTCGTCCCATGTGTTGCGATTGGGGGTTTCCTACTCCGTAGACACCATTATTTTGTAACTTATTGTGTTAGGCAACGATATTTAATACTTTTTTTTGCAGAGGGACGAAGAAGGTGGGCTGTAGCAAGTACTGTGTTTTGATTCAAAATGGGCTGAAAGACATCTTAGTGCTTTGAACGTTGGAGAGGCACTTTAGAAATAAAATGTATTATTAGGGACGGCGTCACCAAGGGCGGCTCATCGGCTCACCCACAGCCTACGCAGCCTTTACATGGAGGCTCTCGTGAAAGCCCCCTCAGCGGCACTGCTAACAGCACGGAAGGCGCCGGCCGTCATCTGTTCATAAAGAAGAACTTCAGGGATTTGACCGTCGAGAGTGGACACCATGGGGTCCATTCGTCGCTTGTTTGCTTAGCGAATAGCTGGCCTGTCCTAATGTCACACGCAGGTCCTTCTTAAAGGTTTTGCAGGTTTCTGCTTCAACTCCACGACTCTTTATGTAGAGAAGTCCTTCAATGGCTTCAGTCCTAAATGCACCGGAGTCCTCCAGGATGGGATTCACCGTTTACTGCTGGCACCCCCTTTAAAGATGCCTTTGAGGATTTTGTGGACCTGGACGAGACCCCCACGCAGTCTCCCCTGCTCTGACCAAGCCAGTTTAATTCTCGGAGTCGGCCAGAGTTGACCACGCCCCCTCGACTCCCATGATGCACCTGGTTGCTCTCCTCTGCGCTGCTGTGACCAGAACTGCACGCTGGACTCCAGATTGGGGGGTCTTACTAGTGCCCCCTACAGTCTGGATAAGGAAAGAACAAACTAAACGAACAAAATAAGAACACAATCACAAAATACAAACTCGGTCATAGTGAGTGTGATGGGACCGGCACTATTTGCTCGTTATAACGGAATTCGCTATAACCGGGAAATGCGAATTTGACAAAAACTAACTCGGTCTATTAAAGTAATAGTGATTTATTGAAAAAAAATATGCATTTAGCCCATAATGAAAACATACATTAAGTACAAAATACTATTTTCCAAAAAAGTCCAAAATACGTTTTTGTTTTAAACGTTATAATCTACAGTCACGCACTTTGCCTCTTAAAACACTTAATGTTTCCAACGCTTGCTGTTTCGAGTCAGTCCCTTGAATAAATGCCATCGATCTGTTGCAGGCGTTTTGGGCACCAAACAATGTCGGTAAACTGCGTTCTGGTCAATCCAAAATGCCAACGGCGTCTTCCTCCTTGTCATCTTCATCGTCATCTTGTTTTTGAAGCAGCGCGTTTATAATTTCGTTGTCAGTAGGAATTCCGCTAGTAAACAATTCGTCATCCACGTGTTAATAGTCTTAATCATTTACATTATTAATTTCAATATTGTTTTGGCGAACCCATGTAGATAACGGCAATTCATCCTCTTCTTCAAAAATATCAGATGTTGCTTTCCTGAAGCGATTCTGTATGGTAACAGTCGTTACTTTGTTCCAGGCCTCAGATAAGAAACTTATTTCATATTGAATATTTGCATATTGAAATTTATTCCGCCAGTGGCTGGCAAAAGTCCAGGATGTGGTCACGTGTTATACAATAACGGAGATTTCGCTCGCTATAACCGGGCACATTTACATGCGAATAGCTGGAATATCTTCCAAAAAGATTTTTTTTTCCATTATAACTGAGCTCGTTAAAACGGAGTTTGACTGCACTTTGAGTAGTGAGAAAAGCGCTATATAAATGTAAAGAATTAATTAGTATTATGATTATTATTATTACTTGACGAAGAAGAAAAAAAATAATTGAAAAGCAAGAGAACATGCAAAGAAACAGATCACCTTTGATAAAAATAAAATATTTCACAAAATTAACCTGCAAAGAAGGAGAAAGCGCAAATTCAGAATGGAAACCATAACACCTGTTGTGGAGGTGTTGGAGAATTAAGCACAAACTTGCAACTTTACTGAAATAAATCTGTAGGTATGGCTCCTGACTGAATGTACAATCACCGCAGGTTGTCCGGCAAGAACACTCGGTGAAGAAAATGTCCAAAAATAATAATTCATGAAAACACGAACATCCAAGTCACTCACTAAATGAACTTAATGAAGAGTTCTGGTGCCTTCAGAAAGGACTCAAAGCGCGTCACTTTTTACACATTTTGTTACGTTGCAGGAAATCAATGGTGAGCTCCTCATTATCACAATCAAAGTGGCCAGCAAGGAATATCACAGTGACGGGCAAACGGAACAAGGAGGACATTGGGGTGTCCAGCAGACTGGACTTAAGGAGCCACTGAAGCAGGGGAAAAGGTGAGGGTACACATGGCACCCCATTACGGTGTAGACTGAAACTGGAGGGTCACAGGGGCACCGAGACCTGAGAAGAGTGGCGGGGACAGAGAGGTACGAGAAGATGGAGGAACTCAAGGAGGAAGAAGGGAAACCAGCAAAAAAAAAAAAAAGAGTTGAAAATGGGGGGCTCCTGACCAAGGACCACCTGAGAAAGATTGAGAAAAAGGTGAGATGGACAGACAGCCAATTAAAAGGACTGGGGGGGGGGGGTCAAGCATCACAGAATGTCGGGGAAAAAAATCTGTAAGCCAATCTCCTCGGGATAAGAAGGTGTGAGCTCCTCCGGTTTACAGACTGACGGGTTTGTTTCAGATCAAACAAAATACAGCAAATTAATTTAAAAGAAATGTGGGAGGAATGAGGCAAGAGAATAGAACATCACCATTAAAGAAAGAAAGAAAGAAAGAAAGAAAGAAAGAAAGAAAGAAAGAAAGAAAGAAAGAAAGAAAGAAAGAAAGAAAGAAAGAAAATTCTAAAGTTTGTGAGCTTCACCATCGCTTGAGGAGATGACTCCAAATGATAACTAGATAAATAAGCAGATAGATAAGCATAGTTGGCAGGATTAGATAGATAGATAGATAGATAGATAGATAGATAGATAGATAGATAGATAGATAGATAGATAGATAGATAGATAGATAGATAGATAGCGTAGTTGGCAGGATTAGATAGATAGATAGATAGATAGATAGATAGATAGATAGATAGATAGATAGATAGATAGATAGATAGCATAGTTGGCAGGATTAGATAGATAGATAGATAGATAGATAGATAGATAGATAGATAGATAGATAGATAGATAGATAGATAGATAGATAGATAGATAGATAGATAGCGTAGTTGGCAGGATTAGATAGATAGATAGATAGATAGATAGATAGATAGATAGATAGATAGATAGATAGATAGATAGATAGATAGATAGCATAGTTGGCAGGATTAGATAGATAGATAGATAGATAGATAGATAGATAGATAGATAGATAGATAGACAGATAGACAGATAGATAGATAGATAGATAGATAGATAGATAGATAGATAGATAGATAGATAGATAGATAGATAGATAGATAGATAGATAGATAGCAGCTATGGACATCTCACTACCTCCCCCGGGAAGCTTGGTGGCAGCCTCCCTGGCTGACGATGGTGCCTCAGTTTCCTGCAGGGTTTTCTGGGTGTTGGAGTTCTCCACAACCCTGTGGGGAGCTGGGGTGGCCGCCAGGGGGTGCTGCATGGAGCCAGGAACCCACCTGGACATCTCTGCAGCCCCACCCGGAAGTACAATTAGCCGCAGGTGATCAAGCACCTGGAGTACTTCCGGGTGGGCTATAAAAACGGCCAGCATCCACCACTCAGGAGCCAGAATCGGGAGGAAGAGGACGAGGTTGCTTGGGAGGAGTGGTGGTGCCAAGGTGGAGAGAAAAGAGTTTTGTGTTGTATAAGTGCTTGTGGGACTGTGTTGTGGCTGGAGGGATTACGGGGAAGACGTGCCCTCTAGTTGAAGAAAAATAAAGAAACTGTTTGTTTTACACGTGCCTCTGCGTAAGTCTGTGCCGGGTCGGGCGCTATATAGCGCCTATATTACAATAGATAGATAGATTAGTGTAGTTGGCAGGGTTAGATAGATAGATAGGCGTAGTTGGTAGGATCAAACATGTATAAAATGGCTGTTGTATTCCAAGTGAACAGAAGGGTTAAACTGCTAATCACCACTGATGCCCCCCCCCCCTTTACAATTGTCATCGTGTCCTGTCGGGTTGGTCAGTTGGTCAGGTACGTCCTGTCAGCAGGCCTGTTGTGCTTCAGCCTGTGTTGGTGAGGATGAGGAACGTCTAAGCGGCGGTGCCAGCCTGGCAGATTCACTTTTGGGTCATTTGTGCCCCCCATTTGTTAAGCAGGTCCTCCTGTTTTAATACCCAGCAGGCATTTCTAAAATGTCAAACTCTTGTTTTTTATTCCTTCTTTGTTTGTTTGTGTTTTAGTTTGAAGTTTTTTCTTACTTGCTTAAGTTTTCTTTCTTTCTTTCATTGATTGATGCCTGTGATGTAAATCAGCAAAATGCAGTGAATTAATTTAAAAGAAATTGGAAGTAATGAAGCAGAGAAAAAGCATCATTATCAAAAAATGGATCAGTAAAATGGGGACAACTTTGCACAAAAAAAAAAAAAAATGACATTATATTTATATATAAAATCCTGGCCTTAATGGTGCAGCCCAATTATACTTAAGTGGAAAACAAGAAGTTGAGGGACACAGCAAGTTGTGCAGACAAAGTCCCATAACCCTGACCCCCCCCCCCCCCCCAGCACTGTTTTGACGCCGAGCTGCTCCTGTAGGTGACATCAAACACAAGCACAGCCACAGAAAACCCTACTTTGAGATTCCTGTGAGGTGCCTTTGCCCACATTGTCCTTCTCAGAGGACTCGTTTGGTGGGCTCCTCTCACTTTGCTCAAATGCTGACCCCCTCAGACCGATGCCACGGCAGGACATGGTGCACTCGCTGGGCGCACGTGAATTCGTCGATTTTAATGAGCTTCACCTCAGTCTACCTTCATGAATGTGTAGTCAGACTTAACATCATATGAAAAAATCCAACGGCTCCATAGTATGTAAGCTTATTAAATTAAAGATAATATTCTCTCTCTCTTTTTCTCTTTCTCTCTCTCTTTCTCTCTATATACAGTATGTGTGTATGTGGGTTTGACAAACGAGGTGAGACCATTCACTCCATCAAGCCTGTCTTCTCAATTGCCAACAATGAACAAGAGACAGAAATCACAAATAGGTGGGCCTGGGGTGGGGGGTCAGTCAGTTGTCGATTGCTCTAAGGCCTTGGGGGTCCCTTGGAGGTTCCTGACTAAAATGATTACCAATTAACAATAATTACGTTGAAGCGTTTGGGGGGACCCGGTTTCTTATTTGTAGGGCCTGGCATCTTCATGGCGTTATCCCCGCGATGAGTCCTTGCCATATAATAAACTGGCGAGTTGCAGCGCCTCAGGATTCCATGATATTGATATCCACTAAATGCGGTGGTAGTTAAAGTTTGGCTTTTCAGTTTTCAGTGACACCCCTGAAACGGGGGGGCTGCTGATGTTAAAACTGCAGGACGCAGGGGCAGCACTGAGCTCACCAAAGTAAAGGGGCGGCTTGAATGAAAACATTACGAGTGGCAGGACGGCGCTCACGATTGGCTCCGCCCCTTCAGATACTGCGGATCGCTGTGACTTGTGACTCTTCATCAGTAAGTCGCCTGAAAAAAATGGAAATCTGAGCCCCCAAATGCATTTTTGAACTTTGTGATACAAAGACACCCAACCCTGAGATTCTGGGGGGGTAAAACTAAACCTCCTCCTCCTCTAGGGGGCACACTTCAGCCAAGATTACTGCTTAGATTAAATGGCACCTTTCATTGCGAGTGCTTCATTTGCTAATTGCTGACCAAAAGTGCAAAGTGAGTGGAGTGGGCCCCCTAAACTGAGGACCACCATAAAGCAAGAGAAACTCCCCTGCGCTGGCCGAGCAGAGCCCAACCAAAGAAAGAAATTGCTAACCATCCTATTAGCACAGCAAACACTGGAAAATGCCAGCAGGAAGCTGCCATATTCAAACACACTCGCCATTTATACAATAATTAAACATAAATTAGCATCAATTACAATAATTATAACAAAAAAAAACACCCACAATAAAAACAATTGTTTAAATTTCACCCTGTGCTTAACACACAGCCTCAGTAAATAGCCTTAAGATAAAAGCGTCTTCAGTCTTACAGTGTAATTGCTTGGTTATAATTAAATTTTAACACTATTTGGCATGAAGTCGCTACTGGAAATCTGAAACGTTGGGAGGCTTTGGGGATTGTGTTGTGTATTTAAATTTGATTCAGGTGAAGCGCAATCTTTCAAAAAGTCTTCTGCCTTCCGTGTTCCTCACAGTGCGGCGAGCTGGCCTGGTAGGCTCTGCGCTGTGCCACTGGCCCGCCATCACCGTCACCCCTGCTGTGCTTAAATTACCCGGATATGGAGGCCCAAATCAAACAAGAACTAAATGTACCGCCCCGTAAATCGGGGACTCTAACACACATATCTGAGAGAGGAGGGTCACCTAATCGAAATGAATTCCACTGAGTGGGTCTGCAGACACTGACAATGCCACCTGGCACACTCATTCAAGACGGTCATTGCCAATTCACCCATCCCGAGGTGTGTGTTATGTGTGTGCTAATAAAACACATTGTGATTTTTATTCCAACAGATGGTGCATACACTGTACTAAAGGATATTTTAAAAATAAGCAGGTAAAGAAAAAACGAATCCCATTGCGGCCCACTTGACCGTCACACTGATGGTTTGACCGCGGGGGTCTCAGCCCTGTTTAGAGCGAATAATAACATTTATTATTTAATTGGATGATTTACTGCTGCTCTAATGTCGAGTTGTTTTTTTGTTTATTGATATGCATGAGGTATCATATTTGTGTGTGTAAAATGTCTCTTTATTTTGTGGGTGGTACTTAGGGAGGCGGGGCCACTCTGGCATCACCATTCCTGACTCCTCCCTGTGGCTGTTTAAGAGCCGGAGATGATTGGCTGGTTGAGAGCTTTAGTAAGCGTCATTTTCGGTTTCTTTTTGATTTCCTCACTCCGCTCTTGGATTTTGTGTTTTGAGTGTTTGCTGCAGGGCTGCCTTTCCAGCAACTGCTTTTGTCTTTTTTTTTTGCTCTGTTCTGTATCATTCTATTTTTTTTTTGTAATAAATCTTTGATTTATAAAGACCCCTTGTGGTCCTGTAATTCACAAGCTGGGGGTTGTTGGTTGTCCTCCCTCTTGAGGATAGCTGTTTGGACATTTTGTGTTGTTTTGCCAGCTCCCTGTTTTTGGGGCCTGCGCTGGCTGAAGCCTGCAGGTAACATTTGGGACCTGGCTGACTTTAGGTGAGTCTCTTCTGGGCAAGGCAACCTGCTTTTTTGGGAGCCCCCACACCCATTTTTGTCTTGTTTAAGCCTATGGACATTTTGCTATAATAATGAGGACAGATCATCAGAATGTTTAATGGACTCAAATCAGATGAGCACTCCCTCTGTCATTTTGTTTTTATTTCTTATATTCTTTTCTATTAAAATGTCCCTTTATTAAGTTTTAGTCCTAGTTTGTTTTTTGCACCTTTTTTAAAGGACTCTCGATAGCAGTGCTAATGTTTGTGATGTGCCATCTGTTAGAAAGAAAAATGTGATAAATTTTGTACAGCATACATAAAAAACTACACTCCAACTGATGGTGCATCACAAATATTAACACTGAATATGCTCGAATAAGCGGAGCTGATGAATGGACAGGGTCACTCATGCAGGCTTGGGGACCTCCCAGATGACTCGGGTAAGCTGAGGGCTGCCATGTCTCTTGTTTCCTCAGAGACATGGCACTGTCACTAGGAGGTGAGGGCAAGCTACTCCCTAACCTGGCCTCTCTGCGAGCGGGCAAATTATAAATGGAGAGCCAAGGACCGGAGGTCATCAGGGATTGTCTGAGGCTCCGCCCTTTGACTTTCCTGTATGTCGTGATGAAGTGGGACTCCACCCCTAGCGCTGCCTTTATGTCAGAAGCTCCACCCCAGCGATCCTTACACAGCAGAGACTGTCTGAGGCTCCACCCATTGACTTGTCACAATATCACAGGTTTCTGAGGCTCCACCCTAAGATTACTTTTATGTCAGGGGTTACATGAGGCTCCACCCCCAAGCCTGCCTAAATATCAAGGATTATATGAGGCTCCGCCTTTTGACTTTCTTTTATGCCATGTTGAAGTGAAACTCCACCCCTAGAGCTGTCTTTATGTCAGAGGCTCCACCCCAGCGATCCTTACACAGCAGGGAGTGTCTGAGGCTCCACCCATTGACTTGTCATGATATCACAGGTTTCTGAGGCTCACCCTAAGATTACTTTTATGTCAGGGGTTACATGAGGCTCCACCCCCAAGCCTGCCTAAATATCAAGGATTATATGAGGCTCCGCCTTTTGACTTTCTTTTATGCCATGTTGAAGTGAAACTCCACCCCTAGAGCTGTCTTTATGTCAGAGGCTCCACCCCAGCGATCCTTACACAGCAGGGAGTGTCTGAGGCTCCACCCATTGACTCGTCATGATATCACAGGTTTCTGAGGCTCCACCCTAAGATTACTTTAATGTCAGGGGTTGCATGAGGCTCCACCCCCAGGCCTGCCTAAATATCGAGGATTGTATGAGGCTCCGCCCTTAGACATGCCTTTATATCAGGAGATTGTCCAAGGCTCCGCCTCTTTCTTGTGCCTGTCACTTGCCCCAGCCCCTCCTATCTGCACTTATTATGCTGCAGTGACATGACAGAGGGTCAAAGGGGGGTGGGTTTAGATGGCAGTGTTGCCCACTGAAACACCTGGCACAGCAGAACACATTGATGGGATGGTTTGGCACCACAAAGTCACCTCAAGCCAAGGCGCAGGCTCTTGAATTTTCTGGAAGTGTTTGCCGAGCGCATCGTTACAACACGGATGTGCAAAGTGCATTTGGAGGAGTTGATCATGTAGAGAATGAATCCATTCTTTCTGCGTAACGCCTAATTAACGTAGAACTGGCCCATCTTTCTTCATTAATCTGCATTAAATGGATTCTTAGGCAAACATGCATTAGACGAAACATTAAGGCAACAGAATTTCACGGGAAGGCACAACAATCTTGATGCTCATCTTTCGGTAAGCAGGTGGCATGGCAAATGAACACAATCCGTCTTCTTGTGGCAGCCCGCTTCAAAAGCGGAGCTGGGGGGTCATTCAGCTGGGCCTGATGTGATCATTTGTCTCTGCTGGAACGGGTGGGACACCTCGGGCTAAGCGTGGCCACCTTCCACCACTGGGAGTTTGTTACAGTTGCTTATGGAAACAGCTTGGGGTGGAAAGTCCCATTAGGGGTCTCTCTCTCTTTTTTTTTTCCTTCTTCTGTCATCTTGGAGGCCCTTTGTTTATTAAACTCTAAAACTTTTCTAGGATCTTCAGCAAGGGGAACCAGTCTGAGGCGGCCCTTGTCCAAGTGTCAGTCCACGAATAATTCATGGATTTAGCGCCTTGGACAGCACTACTTACAGATGAGTGGTGAGGCAGGCTTAATGGTGGCAGTGGTGGGATCTGGCACTCTGACTTTATGGACACTTGAGGTCAAAGCTTTCCACACACCTCAGCTAAACACTTTCAGAGTCGCACAACTCCACACAATGAGGGGGTCCACTTTACTTCAACAAGTGCTCATGTCAGAATGACAGCCAGGACATAGTCCGGATTATCTAATGGACCCATGCGCTTTCCTAGCATTTTGTGGCATTGCCTTTTATTTGCTTCACCTTCCATTCCTCCTGTCAGAACTGGTGCCAGTCCAGTAGGTCTGTGGGGCTTCTAGCTCACACTCGCTCCTCATTCTCTACGGCTTTCCGATGGCCTCTCCAGTACTTCAGCCTTGTGTTCTGTAAGCCATTTTGGTGCAACTTTGACGATCTTCTCAATCTCGACTTTCTGGCTGCCGTCCTGAAGTGTTGCTTCAGAATTTGTGGATAATCCTCCTTCCTCATAATGAAGTGCGTCCTCTCCCTTTCCGCCACCATATGGTGAGACCACCCCTAACACGCTTTGGCCTTGCTTTCTCCATACATAACCGTGGTCATTGTGGCCAAGAAGTTCCATTTTTGCTTCACCTGACCCACCAAAAGGCCACGTCTTTGTACCTGCCACCTCGGAGCGGGGGCTTCTTACTTGTGTGACATGGCGATGAAGGACTTCCTCAATGGCGGACACTGATACTTGGGTACCTGATGCCTCCACCTCCATCATCAGTTCCTTCGTTCTTCTCTTGGGGTTCACTTGGACCTTTTGTAATGAAGATCATTCATCCCTAGAAGTCAGTTTGTGCCTCAGTGTCTGTGTGGTCCCCCAGATATTTGTGCAGAGCTGCTTGTACCGAAGCCTCTGGTACCTTCTGCTGTTAGGACCATCGATCCTAAGGAGGCGCACAATTTTATCTATAAGGTTCTGACCGAGTCACTTGGACCTTCCCACTGGCGCTTCATTTAAGTCCATAAATAGAGCCACAGGCGCAATCCCAACTAACTAATTTAAGACAACTGGCCAATCAGAGTCTTCAAAAAGTCATTAGCTCAGTTTCTGGACTCTTCCAAGCCCCTTGCATAGACATCCAACTTGACATATGGAAATGTCAGACCAACGAGAAATCTGATGTACAGACCAAAGGCTGACATGAATCCATCTCTTCGCTCCTCCGAGAGCAATTTCTGCCAACCATCCAAGAAGAGTTTGGTGACCAACATGATGGAGCACCAGACCATAAGGCCAAAGTGACAACTAAGTGGCTCGGGGAACAAAACATCGAAATTTGGGGTCCACGGGCAGGAAACTCCCCAGACCTTTAATTCCATTGAGAACTTGTGGTCAAGAGGTGGGCGGACAAACAAAAACCCACCAATTCTGACTATACAAGAATGGGTGGCTGCCATCAGTCAGGATTTGGCCCAGAAGTTGATGGACAGCCCGCCAGGGTGAATTGCAGAGAGGGGTCTTGAAAAAGTAAGAAGGGCCAACCCTGCAAATCTGGACTCTGTGCATAAACTTCATGTCATTGTCAATAAAAGCCTTTGAAACTTCTGAACTGCTTGTGATTCTACTTCAGTACACCAGAGAAACATCTGACAGAAAAATCTAACAACACTGAAGCAGCAGACTTGGTGAAAATCAACACTCGGGTCATTGTCAACACTTCTGGCCACGGCTGTACAGTCACACATGTGCATCAGAGGGTCACCTTCCAGGCTCATCTGAGTATGCGGTACCACTCCATGACAAGAGGGGGCACTAATCGCGTCATTTTCCTTTCCAGCTGCAGTATTGAGAAGACATCCACTGAAAGTAACTGTCTCTGCCCCTTCCAGTCCCCAGCCTATAAATCTTGAGCCCACCAGAAGGAGGCGTTACTCAGTACACCAGAGAAACATCTGACACAAAGATCTAAAAACACTGAGGCAGCAGACTTGGAGAAAACCAACACTCGGGTCCTCCTCAAAACGTTTGGCCACCACTGTACACACACGAGATTTTGAGTTTTATATATCAGATAGATAATACGCCCACAAAAGCAGAGTATGAGTTTTGGCAAAACAGTAACAACACAACCCCTTGGTGATAATCAGCTGATCTTGTGTAGACTACCAGGTGGCACGCTGACTGGTTTGGCCTGCTCTTTGGTCCAGCGTGCTGTCTCCATAGCGCCAGTGAAATGGCCTGTTTGAATGTGGCCACCACAACAAGAGAAGGTCTTCTCCTCCTCCATGGATGGAAAAAAAGACAGAGACCGCACTCCTTTGTCTACCCCCACCTTTATCTTACCCCAACTTCCTTGATGTTCCCCCCGGACCAACGGGACGACCCGACTCCCAACTTCATACCAGTTCTTTCAGCCCCAACTCAGTCACTCGTCTCACAGCCCCCATTTGTGGCCCAGCCTACATTCTACCCACCAAGTGGCCTCCAGCGATGGTCCCCTCTCTCTTTCTCTTGGGTGTGGGGGTCAAATTTTGATTTGTTACATTTTTGACTTGACTGTACGGAATGTTATCAGCTTGTAATTAAATTCAATAAAATTATATTAAAAAACAATTCTACCTCCTATCCCCTCCATTTCAAGCTATGCTGGCCTGTTAGTGGTCTTTCAGCTCAGCCCACCTGTATTCCCCCAGGCTAGCAGAGCAGTCCGTTTCTGAGATTCCCTCATTACTTGTTATAATCTGTAGTAAGTTCTACTGGGGCGGCACGGTGGCCTCACAGTTAGGTGACCTGGCTCCCCCCTGCGTGGAGTTTGCATGTTCTCCCCATGTCTGCGTGGGTTTCCTCCCACAGTCCAAAGACATGCAGGTGAGGTGCATTGGATATCCTAAATTGTCATTAGTGTGTGTGCCCTGTGGTGGGCTGGCGCTCTGCCCAGGGTTTGTTCCTGCCTTGCGCCCTGGGATTGGCTCCAGCAGACCCTCGTGACCCTATATTAGGATACAGTGGGTTGGACAATGACAGGACTATAATTTCCCGCACCTTTTAGTTTCAGGTGTAAGAAACTAAATGTCATTTCTATTTACATTTATACATATTATACACAGTATTATCTATTTGCTGCAGTGGGCTGGCGCCCTGCCCGGGGTTTGTTCCTGCCTTGCGCCCTGGGATTGGCTCCAGCAGACCCCCGTGATCCTGTAGTTAGGATATAACAGGTGGGATACTGGATGGATGGAAGTTATTTTAAGTGCTAGGGGGCATTGCTCGCCTACCCCCCAGCCTGCACTACACGCCTGGCACTTCTCGTCTCTGCCACTTGTGTATGTGGATGTCACTTTCACGATCTTTACTATCAGTTTTTTGAGACTTTCGAATGTCCGTGCTTTCATAATCTCTAACCTGCTCTGATTGTGTATTGCTACAACGTTTTTGAACCTCTTTCCAAAGTTCGACTTTGTCTTCTACTCTTTGTCTTTTATTTCTGACCCCGTCTGGAGCCGAGAGCGCAGGATGTGTGTCTGACAATAGCATTCACACGAATGACAAGCGAGTTGACCGTGGGCACGCCAGCCAGTTCACGTCTCTGCCGCTCGCGTATGTGGACCTCACTGTCACCAAACAGCAAATCTTCTATTCTCGCAGATACGCCTCCTCATTGGGAAGAAACACGACTTTTCTGTGATGGCAACACGAATTAGACAATCTACAAGTCTCGGAGTTAAAGTTTAAATCTGAACAATATACTCAATCTCTTTTCACTGTTCTGGTATTTCACAGAGTAATAATTTCCGTTTCTTTGCGCTAATGTGATCTTTCCTATCCTTTTATTGAGACTTTTGAATTTTCATACTCCCGTTATCTCTAACCTGCTTTGCCTGTGTATCGCGCCAACGTTTTTGAATTCTTTACGACGCTCTATTTTGTCATCTACTCTTTGTCTTTTATCGCCCTGGTTAAATCTCTTGGCACCCTGTGGTGGGCTGGCGCCCTGCCCGGGGTTTGTTTCCTGCCTTGCACCCTGTGTTGGCTGGGATTGGCTCCAGCAGACCCCCGTGACCCTGTAGTTAGGATATAGCAGGTTGGATAGTGGATGGATGGATGATGGACCCAGCAGAACTGCACGATGCCATCCAGCCGCTGGCCGAAAAGGTCATCCAGCTGACGGCACAGGTGGGCAACCAACAAGCAGAAGTGGCCGAGGTGGATGCCCGTTACGAGACAGCGGAGGGGTCCTTGACAAGGCCTAGCGCTGTACTTGATCCTCTGAAGCCCTGGGATGACGTAGAGACCTCTATGCTCATATCTGGGCCCACCGCCAAGTGCCAACCCTGGGCACAGTGTGACTGAGCGCTTCTCATCACCCCATTTTTGTCACACCACAAAATGAAAGGTGACCCCCCCCCCTCCCCCCGGTGTGCACTGCATGACAAAGCATACATAGAAAAAAAACCAAAAAGCTGATCGGGTCATTACAGGGTCTTTATAGTCAGGAGTATCGAGAACAGCGACATGCATCCTGGTGCCCACGTGGAGAAGGCCTGCGTCGTCGCTAATCTTGGGCCTCTTGCGCTTCGGCCAACGTGCTTCTTCTAATGAGCCAAGCGATGGCAGGGCAGCAGCCTTGATAAGCTAAGCTGGTAGAATGACTGGCATGCAGATGGGCTCCGCTCACGGGAAAGCCAGCAGATGTTGAGGCCTTTCAGGAAAGAGGAGCTGTCGCGTCACTTGTCAATTAACCCCCCCCCCCCCCCCCCCACCACCACCACTTCTCCGCCTTCCACGCAAGTGCAAATTAACAGCATCCTAACGAGCGACCGAGAAGTGACAGGCGTACCTGGGTGGCTGTCGAGTGTGCCTTGTCGGTGGGGGGGGGGGGGGGGGGGGGGGGGCTTCCGTTTTTAGAAAGTGCCATCGCCAAAACTCGAATGCTTGACTCGTGAGAAACCTGTAACCTTGTTGGACTCCTCCTCAATTAAGACTGGCACTGCCCAGATATACCCAAAGACAGGGAAGGTGGGCAGGCCCAGCTGTACATAGGGTGACAAAAT
Organism: Erpetoichthys calabaricus; assembly: GCF_900747795.2. Taxonomy (NCBI): domain Eukaryota; kingdom Metazoa; phylum Chordata; class Cladistia; order Polypteriformes; family Polypteridae; genus Erpetoichthys; species Erpetoichthys calabaricus. The sequence continues at coordinate 98,543,614 of NC_041410.2, read as the reverse complement.
CAGGGTGGGGGAGTTAAACATTACAGACCCCCGACTTATGAACACAAGATTCAATACGACTGTCCGACTCCCATTAGGCTGATTATGTGTTTGGTCTTAAGAGTCTTTCACGGGGGGCCTTCCAAATTCTGGGCTGCACCGCCCCCTCCTCACGCTGAGCAGTCGCGTTTCTTTATTTTCAACAGGTGCCAGTTTGTAGTTTTACTTTTCTTTTCCCCCCTTCTGCTTGTTTGTTTGTGTATCTTGTTATTTACGCTAATCTCGACTTTTGAGCTGTGCAGAGTTTAGACGCGGTTATGGGGCACCTGCCGGGTTCGCCTAAAGGAAGCCGTACCACCCCGGGACGAGAGGGGGAGCTGTCGCTGGCAGTCTTGGCTCCTTTCTCCTTTACAGCCTTGAAACCCCGCCCCTTGAAAGCAGGGAATCAAAAGGAAGCCCCGCCTCTTCTGGTCCAGAAGCCCCGCCTCTTCTGGTCCGGAAGGCGACCTCTCACCCCGATGCTGGCCTTGCTTTTAAGCCCGAAAGGCTCACCTGTTGATCCACAAAGAAGAGCTCTGCTCTGTAAGAAGGCGCCTCATTTGCATTTCGTTACTCATTTTTTCTTCCAGTTAAATGGAGTGTTTCGCCAGTTGGCACCCCAAGCATTTGGCTTTGTCCTGCACCCTTCATTCTCCCGGGTCTAACTAGCGTAGTCGGCAGGATATTTTGGGGCAAATGATGGACGCAGGCAGCACGGTGGCGCAGTGGGTAGCGCTGCTGCCTCGCAGTTAGGAGACCCATCTGGGTTCACTTCCCTGGTCCTCCCTCATGTTCTCCCCGTGTCTGCATGGGTTTCCTCCCACAGTCCAAAGACATGCAGGTTAGGTGCATTGGCGATCCTAAATTGTCCCTAGTGTGTGCTTGGTGTGTGTGTGCCCAGCGGTGGGCTGACACCCTGCCCGGGGTTTGTTTCCTGCCTTGCGCCCTGTGTTACCTGGGATTGGCTCCAGCAGACCCCCGTGACCCTGTAGTTAGGATATAGCGGGTTGGAAAATGGATGGATGGATGATGGACCCAGCAGAACTGCACGATGCCGTCCAGCAGGTGGCTGAAAAGGTCATCCAGCTGACGGCGTGGGTGGGCAACCAACAAGCAGAACTGGCTGAGGTGGATGCCCGTTACGAGACAGCAGTGGGGTGTTTCCCTGAAGCCGTGGGATGACGTTCAGCCCTCTATGCTCATATCTGAGCCACACGGCCAAGTGCCAACCCTGGGCACAGCGTGACTGAGCACCTCTCATCACCCCATTTTTGTCACACAACAAAATGGAAGGTGACCCCAAATGCAATGCAACATACATAGAATTTCCCTTTCGGGTTCTCTCTTTTATTTTGCCAGCACAGGGCACTGCCATTATGGGCACTTTTAGAAGGATCATTCATGACATGGATGTGTGGTTTGTCCTGGCATCTTTGGTTGTCTCCTTTCCTTCAAAAGAGCTGCCATTTTTTTGGATGTGGCAGTTGATATCCCAGTGCTAACACCATCATGAAGATTTGGAGCCCGCCAAACCCAACCCCCCACCCCCCTCGGTCAGCCCACCTCCACATTACAGCCCAGTCTTTTTTTTTTTTTTTAGATCTCTTTGCTCTTACAACAACAACAACAACATTTATTTATATAGCACATTTTCATACAAAAAGTAGCTCAAAGTGCTTTACATAATGAAGAAAAGAAAAATAAAAGACAAAATACAAAATTAAAATAAGATAACATTAGTTAACACAGAAAAGGAGTAAGGTCCGATGGCCAGGTTGGACAGAAAAAACAAAAAAAAACTCCAGATGGCTGGAGAAAAAAATAAAATCTGTAGGGGTTCCAGGCCACGAGACCACCCAGTCCCCCCTGGGCATTCTACCTAACATAAATGAAATAGTCCTCTTTGTAGTTAGAATCTTAGATGAACTAGGATTGGCCATTATGGTCCCATTTTGGATAGTAATAGAGATGACCTTACAGAACTGATCCTCACGCAATGGAGCTATTCCAGCAAGGCGAACCACGTGAAGCCACAACCCATGGATGGAGTGTGTGTATTCATTACTGGACACAGAAGAAGAGAGAACAAGGACCTGGGTGGGTGACCGATGCCAGCTGTGACGCCCATTGTTCTGTCCTCCTTCAGAACTTCCCCAACGTGGCGTCCCCTTTTCAATTTAAGATTTTATCATTTTGCCCATGAAGTAGCAGCAGGCAGATGCCTCACAATCTGTGATTAAAGTTCTCTTTAGTTTTTTTGAGTTAAAACAACAGAAATGGCACTTGTGATTTTTTTTTAATCCCCCCCCACCCCCCCTCCCACTTCCCGTTTGTTCCGTCACTTTCGTTCGCTTTGGGGCACTTCCCAGGAGTCTCTGGTGCTCACTGAACTCGGGTCTGTTTCATTAAATCGCCTGGGGTGGCAGTTCTGCATGGATACCAGTTAAGCTGCAAAACAACACTTCAGCCTAATTAGTCCAGATTGCACCATCTTCCCACTCTCAATCATCGTAAAGTCTTACTTTCCATCTCTGTCGCCCGCTCCCTCGCTCACTCACTCTCTCACTCTTCTTTCTTTTATGGCGCACCCACGGATTTCGCAAAAATGCAGGAAGCAACAACAACAACAACAAAATAAAAGTGAAGTTAATTTAGGAAACGCTATTTCGGTCAACCTGCCCGCCGTCAAAGAGCTGACGCCAAACGCCAAAAGCAAAGGCACCGGAGCGGAGTTTTAGGGGGCGGGGCAGACCTGTGAATAAAGGGTCATAGCGCCTTTCAAAGGGGGCGTCGTCACATTTCACTGTGAAAGGACATAAGGGGCCTCAGACATCCAGCCTTTATGTGATATAGTGCCTTTCATGCCTATGGATGCACGGATTGTTATAGCAAATGCTAATTAACTGAAAAAGCGCATTTGGGTGGGCCGACCTTTATTCAGCATAGCGTCTTTAATTGAGAGTAATAATAATAATAATAAATTACATTTATATAGCGCTTTTCTCAGTACTCAAAGCGCTATCCACACAGGGAGGAACCGGGAAGCGAACCCACAATCTTCCACAGTCTCCTTACTGCAAAGCAGCAGCACTACCACTGCGCCACCTGTGAGTACAAGTCCACTGCCATGGAGTTGTAACTCTTTTTTAAAATGTCCTTTATCAGAAGCTGGTATCACGTTTTATTCCAAATTCTGTAGCAGTGGGGCATATTTTAAATAAAGTACGGTAATAAAATCAAGCGGGCGGCACGGTGGCACAGTGGTAACGCTGCTGCCTCACAGTTAGGAGACCCGTCTGGGTTCGCTTTCCAGGTCCTCTCTGTGTGGAGTTTGCATGTTCTCCCTGTCCCTGCGTGGGTTTCCTCCCACAGTCCAAAGACATGCAGGTTAGGTTAAAGTGTCCCTGGTGTGTGTGTGCCCTGCGGTGGGCTGGCATCATGCCCGGGGTTTGTTTCCTGCCTTGCGCCTTGTGTTGGCTGGGATTGGCTCCAACAAGACCCCGTGACCCTGTAGTTAGGATATAGCGGGTTGGATAATGGATGGATGGAATAATATCAAGCAGGGCCCGCGCTCAACCACCTCTAGTCTCTCATACTTAACTAAACTTCATCTTTCCAAAGAAATCAAATCCAGCAACTTCAGGCTCATTTTGTGACATGGCGACATCCCGACGCTCTTTCAATGTATTCTTTTTATTATAGCGCCTCGCACGTTCTACGCGGTTTTTTTTTATCCCGATTTGCACGATCCGGATTGGCTTTTCAAGTCGGCATCAAGTCATCCGAAAAGTCGCGACAGGCTGTAAAGTCGACACACCCACGGCCTGTGCCAGGGGCGCTTGTATGATTTGCACGGATCGGGGTCTTGGTTATCGCGCGCTGTTGAGTGCGGAGGAAAATGCGAAGAGCGGTGATTTGCGCAAGCCGTAAGTGTATGGGAAAACAAACGTTACTGTGTAAAATGCCTATATAAAAACTATATAAATATATATATATTAAAAACTATAACTATAAAAAACTATAAAACTATATAAAAACGTTTACTATAACTCGGGGGCGACGTTATTAGGGGTTTGCCGCTATTGATCCCGTATCTCTAGGACTGGAAGATCAGGGGCTAATGAGTGAGAAAGAGAGACCCCCATAATGGTTAGCCCAACGCAAACCCCTCAAAGACACCCAAACCCACTTAGATCTAATAATACGTCGAGTTAAGTTCGCCATGCAGGTATCACAGTTTCAGGTCACGCTGACCAATCAGGAGGCGAGTTCGTGTTGATGCTTTGTAAGCTGAGCTGCCAGACGCTTGTGGACGCAAGAGAAGGGGCAGAGAGCGTCGAGTTAGAAATCGGGGGGTTTAAAGTCATTCACTGTGTTTGTTTTTATTTTTTTCGAGAAATATTACGATCGGCTCTTTAAAGATGAAAACATTCCGAGGGCCATTTCCCAGCAGCCACGCATTCCCGGTAGCACATCATGTTTTTACTTTTACTAGAGACGTAAGGCAGTCGTGAAATAGCAGCTAATGAAGCGAATACCGAAGGCGAGCTCAGCGAAATGGCACCGGCACCTTCACGGGGTCCGATTACGAGAGGACCGTAAAGTCGCACCCGACAATCTCAGCAAGCAATCGCGCAATGTTGTCCAAAAGTGACACCCGTAAAGTCGCACGGCGCTGGCTTGCTTCCGATCAGCTAGTTATATAAGTGAGCCATTAAGGGTTCGGGGACACGTGAACTCCCGGTGTCATAACGTGGTGACAAACACACAGATCGTTCGCCCGCTCTTACTGACGCCTGTCCGTTTCGTTTCCGTATTTGGCCCCGGCTCAGGTCATACAGAAAGCAGGTGTCTGTCCAGCAAGTTAGCGCCCGGGTGGATTTAACAGTTATTTTACATCAATGCCTGACCTCGATTTATATTTTACCGCTGTAGACCGACGCGATTACGGGGCTGTTTGTGAACACTCGTACTGTGACGTCAAGTCTGCTTTGAGTTCAGGAATCTCGGTGCCCGTGTGACCAACCCGCAGGTACTGCTGCCCCCGGGCCTTCGCCCAACTGCATATATGGTGTATCTGGCCCACGTGCTATAATGTTACGTCTTGCCAGAGAACACAGAATACATGTTTTAATACGATAAAACTTAAAAATCGAGCCAAAACACGCTTGAGAACATAACTCAAATGACATTAAAAATGCACCTGTTGCGGGCGGTCAACGGCTAATTGTGGTTCATATTTCTTAAAACGTTACAATTCTGTTTGCAGTGCCCGATAGAGAGTTCAAGTCTGCAGGGTGCTGAAATCCGCGCGCGCGTGCACGTGGCTGGAGTAAAGGCGACTTCCCGGTCGGCCACGCGACTTGCTGGCGTTACAAAAACTCATAAAGGAGGTCGGATTGGCCAGTCGGCTCTTCGTGCGGTAAACGGAGTCCACTCAGTGCACCGGAATGTGACGCCTGGCGGACAAGGGAATCCACTATTAGATAGATAGATAGATAGATAGATAGATAGATAGATAGATAGATAGATAGATAGATAGATAGATAGATAGATAGATAGATAGATAATCACTCCAAAAATGCTAAAATAATGTTTTTATTTCATCTCTTCTATGGACACAGCACCTTTCATGAGCAGCGCCATCTCTACGTGTGCTCATACATAAAAGAGTTAAAGGTCACGTGTCACCATAGATACACGTGCATTGTCACCTGCAGTGCGGACGGCATATATAACGGGGGTGACTGACTGCTGGAGGAAATGTGCTGCCGTTGCACGGCTGCTCGGCGTCATTTCGGGGTCTTGTTTGGAATGTGGCTGTGCAAAATTCCAGTTATGCCACCAAAGTAATTTTAGTTTGGTGTCATTAATAAATTACGTTATTTATCATGTAAATTCAATTTTAATGTGAAATGTTGCATAATCATTAGTATCGCTGTAATTGCTTGAGTTAGAGTTAATTAGGGAAGACGTAAAGTAGCAATGAATATTATTGTTATTATTAGTGGTGTAATTATCATTATTGCCTAGGTGATAATATTTCAATCGACAAAAGAAATGAATGCAAAGCTCACTGTTGAGCGACATTTTAAAATGTTTGAAGGCTACCGCGCGACCTGCGTATAGCCGACACGCAGGAAACTCGCTCACATTCACGTATCCCCTGGCATTTCAGCCTTGGTAGCGCCAGTCTACCGTAGCGCTCTGCAGGTGAGGGAGGCCCACCTGCACGGGATCTTGGCAAGGCGCGTGCGCATTAAACACGGGCGAGATCGTCACGGCATAATCAGCGAAGTGCATGCAAAAGGCGGGGTTTGGATTGGTACGCATGGTAGACAAATAATATGAAAGAAGCTATATGATAAATATATTAATAGACAGCAAGAGAATAAAACATCAACAAAAAAGAAAGAAAGAAAGAAAGAAAGAAAGAAAGAAAGAAAGAAAGAAAGAAAGAAAGAAAGAAAGAAAGAAAGGAAGAAAGAAAGAAAGAAAGCTTGTGAGCTTCACCATCACTTGAGGAGATGACTCCAAATGATAGATAGATAGATAGATAGATAGATAGATAGATAGATAGATAGATAGATAGATAGATAGATAGATAGATAGATAGATAGATAGATAGATAGATAGAGCGAGCCACAAAGAGTCAGCTCCGGTTCCTGGGGATTTTAATTTTTTAAATGAAACCTCAGCTGATCAATACAAAAGAGCTTTGTCTGAAAAGCCAATATGTGGGAGACAAAAGCAATTGTTTTCAAAACTACAGAAAACTCAATTTCACCCAAGATGAAGTAAGCTGTCATGAGGCCCGAGCGGCAGGCTGGCAGTGGGTGAGGTGCACTTACTGCCCGGAGGTCCACCACCTGTGGTCCCAGTGCCAAGGCAGAGGCAAGTCAGGGAGATTCTGCTGGTCAAACTGGCCGGAGTGGTTTTTGAACCCGTGCTGTCTTGACTAACTGCAGTTCAGTTCTTTTATTTATTTTTTTCCCCTTTTTAATTAACTTGGCTCAAGAGTTACCTCACGTGGCAGCAAACCTTTCAGTCTGTCTCACCTGTCCAGGTGACGGCTCTCAGAGAACAGTTTATGAGTTGAGGACCCCTCTTCATAGCTCCTTATTGGAAGACCCCCATCTAATAGCCCAGTTTCCACCGTCCTAACCAAACACAGCCCCCCTGAGAGTGAGAAGGTGATGCCACCCAGGTCTTACCCAAATTGGTGGTACACTGGGTGATCAGTGAGGTATGTAAGAAGAAGTCAGGATGTACTGTGCCCAGGTGCCACAAGGGGGCAGTATCATGTTGACATCATGGGACTTTTAAAACTCCCCAAAAGTGACTCCCATGGGCGGCCATCCTCTGTCAAGAATGAGGGACAAGTTCATAAGGAGAGGAGAAGCAGCTGCTGAGGTTGAGGCAGAGAGAAGGTGAGGGTGATGTGGGGGGCAAGAAGGATGTCAACCCACCTCATTGATGTTGCTTGTGTAAGGTGGGCAGGCACTTGGTCACCTTAGATTTGGGTCATTTCTCTCATTCTTGTGCCAAAGGGTCACTGCCCCAGCACTCTGACTGGATTCTCATGGAGTTTGAAGAACACACTTAACTTCCGCCACTAGAGATGCCAGCCACCCACCATATCAGGTTGCAAGGAAACAAACACAAAGAAGCAAAGGTGAAGTGACTGTGATGCCCAACACCTCATTACCAGCTCAGAGCAGGTGGCACCCGCCAATTAACAACTGAGCATGCGGGCAGCACACAGGTCAGGTCACAGCTAGACTGGCACATTTCAGACGGACTGCAGACGTTGACGTTGAGGGTGCAGAATGGCGGGCAGCTGGTGATAAGGTAGCCTTGTCACTTTGCAGAGAGCAACAGGAAAGTATACATCAACCAGCATAGGTGACAACAGAGTGCCACCACCTTGAAATCAGAGAACTACTGAAGGCCATCTGACCCCCCCACATCTCATTGCTTTGTACCCTGGCAGCCGAGTGTGTCTGCCACCACACGATGGCCAGGGTGATGAGGGTGCCGTGGCATCTTTTCCTCTGTGCATGTTGGCTGCGTAAGCCCCAACAAGCACATGGCATGGGGTCATCGCTGTATTGGTGGTGTAAAAGTGAATTTGGAGCAAAGCCAACAGGTGGCACAGATATGCCACATCAGTATGGAGTGCCTTTACCATCCTTAACACATCTGAACCACAGAGAGCAGATGGCACAGAGGACCTCACTAATGGTAATTTGGACCAAAGGAAACAGGTGGCACAATCGTGCCACATCAGTATATAGTGCCTTTAAGGCTTCCTAGAAGTCTTGGAAGAAAACCGTGTATATATAGTGCCTTTAAGCTCCTGTGGGATTTTGTGAAACCAATGAAAGTAGGTGGCACAGACGCGCCACACCAGTCTTGAGTGCCTCAACCCTCCTGCGAGTCCTGGAAGCACGGCAAGCACATGGCACAGACCCATCCATGTAGAGGGTGCCCCTCACCTCCTAAGGGTCCCTTCAGAGTAAATCTGGACCACAGAAAGCAGGCCAGACACACCTTGGGAGAGACACATGTCTTTGTTAATTTAACATGACAGCTGGGCACAGCCTCATTTCTGGGGCACCGAGCTCATCACAGCTGGCTACCCCCACATGGCCGACACGGCCTGGCGCCCACTACGGGCCCGCCATGCGACATTCGTATTCGCCACAGTTCAAAGCGACCCAAAAAGCGAGAGGCGGGGGTGGAGGGGTTGATGCACGAGGACTGAACAAGATAAAGCAGTGCCTGCCGGTGGTAAAGTCGCCCCAGACGGCATGCTGACTCAAGTAGTGGGCTGGAAAATTGAGATTTATGGCCGTATCTGCAGGAAGATCATTTGATGTGCTTGAGGGAGGCACGCTTCTTCCGCAGGAGCACTCGTCCTGACAGCGAGTCTCAGAGCAGCAGCCGACATGAAGAAAGGGGAGGAAAGGAAGCAGTCGTGTCAGAGGAACAGGAAAAAATGACACACAGGCAGCGGGCCTCTCCTGGGCCCAGGTGATACGCTAAGCCGCCGAGTTCAGGCTCAATGAAGAACACTTCATTTATCAAGTGCCGCTGCCATGCCGGAGCCGGGGAACACTGGCAGCGGGCCGCTATTTATTTTGCCAGTCACTCGGTAAAACAAATAGCCGGAATGAGCAATGACTGCTGCTCTCGGTTCAGTGGGAACCACGGGCGAGCAGGTGGTACAGGCATGGCACCTCTTGATCTAGCGCCCTTACCCTTCTCCAGGTATGGCGCAAGTCTGTGTGTTTAGCACCCTGCGCACGTGGCACAGACTCGTGCATGTATGGTGCCTCTTAAAGGCATTCCAGAGTCTGGATGGGCAGCAGAAAGCGGGTGGCACAGAAATGCCCACTGATATATAGTGCCTTCACCAGCAATGTAGGAATCAGAAACAAAACACATGGCGTTAATTAATTTATATATAGTGCCTTTCACCTCCAAAAAGACCCTTTAAAGCCTGTACAGACCACGGAAAGCAAATGGCATGGATAGGAGGTATACAAATTTATAGCGCCTTTACCTTCCTAAAGGCTGTGACAGGAAAGAAAGAATTACAGAAGGCCCACTCTTACCACCATATAGTGCCTTTAGCCCCCTAAGGGGGACTTGAACATCAATCTGAAGCACAGACAGCAGACACCTAAACGACATGTCACATCATTATGTAGTGTAAGTCTGTGCGGGCAGCAGAAAGCAGGCATTGATATTCAGTGCCGTCATCTTCATCTGGGATGTAGGAGCCACAAACTAAAGTACACGGTGCGATTTCCTCATACTGTATACATGTGTGTACATAATTAGCACCTTTCACCAACTAGTCTGTATTGGACCATACAGAAGAGGTGGCACACATAAAGTATCACTATATAGCGCCTTTGTCAGGGATATAGGAATCTCAGAAAACACACAGCTCACTCTGACTACCATATAGTGCCTTTAATATCCAACAGTCATCATATGGCGCCTTTACCTTTCAATAAGCTTTGCACAACATGCACTGTCACAATAAAACACAGGAAACATCAAAGGTTTGGGGCAGCCACCCACAGAATATCCCTGGCTACAAAATGGGTATTTTTTCCCCCCCAAGAGTTGTGCATGGTACAATGTCCAAAACAGAACTGATCTGACTTTGGTAAAATGGCAGCTTTAAAGCCCGTGACTGGAAGTGACTTCAGCCGGAGTGCCGGGACTATTAAGTGACACCTTCGTGACCAGAAGTGGTGCCAGTACTGGAAGTGCAGTCTTCAATGGCGCCAGCACCTAGTGGCATTTCCCAGCGGATGATCTGCAGAGGCCAAAGAGAGGGAGTTAGTGCAGCTCGTCACCCCCTGGTATGGCGTGGTACTACTCTTATTTAAGCCCTGGCACGTGTGTGACTGGACACATGGAAAAGCGTCACCCGTCTACAGTGTCTGAGCCTTTTAAAGACTGTACGGACAACTGAAAGCTCTGTTGATATATAGCGCCTTTACCCAATTAAGCGATTCGACGGGCATATAGGAATCATAAACAAAGCCCAAAGCACCAGCACAGGAATGCAGTGTACCTTTCCCTCCAATGGGACACAGAAAGCAATTAGGAAAGGGCACGCCAGATCAGTTTATAGCGCCTTTGCCCATGGAAAGGAGTCTCAGAATTTTGAACAACTCTTATCAATGCACACGTCTTAAACCCTCCTTTAAATTATATACGGACAACACGAACCACAAGTAAAGGCCATGACGCAGACCCCTCTATATATGGTGACTTTCACCTCCCAAGAGCTGCTAAACGTTTCTGAGGACATCAGTAAGAGGCTGGCACGGATGTGTCACTTCCGTAGTGTCTTTACTGTCCTAAACACTTTTCACAGCTTTATAATAACCACAACCTGCAGGTGTAAACTATAAAACTGTATTAGCAGGGAAGCACAAATGTTTTACAAACGTAATGAAAGGTAACACGTCATCAAGTGAAAACTGTGTTTAACTGCAATAAAACAAAAAAGGCAAAGGTACTTGTGATGGCAGGACAAGCGGAATGTGAAGTTTTCTTCAGACTGTGTCCTCCATTTCGCACGCTGGTCTTATAAAGTGACGGCCGCTTCTGTCAACGATATCCTTAGCATGAGGGCTCTGCAGGCACAGCGGAAGTGACGTTCCTGCTCGTTGGGCGGGACTTCGGTGACAGGGCGGTCTTCTCTCTCGCGAACAGCTTTTCCCGGGTAAATTCTCCCGGCTCGTGTATTCAAATGGCGCGCATTGCGCGTTTGCCACCCGAAGGGTCTGAAGTGGGTCAACAAGAAGCCCCGTTAAGCACGCAGTGCTGACGAGCAACAGCGACGGAAAAGACACGTCCGATATGTGATCTGCGGGGTGAAGCCATCAGACCGCTGGTCATATTTATTGTTTAACATCACAGCACCGAACAGGCAGATCGCTAAACTCCAGCGCGCCTGTTAGGGGGCATACAGACCGCCATTCACAACAGTTAAAGACCGGGACACGTCACGTCTCACCTCGCACCGTCTCTTCTGCTCGTGCACTTGTTGTTCATTCGCGCACCTGCCGAAATGTGTCCGCCCGAGCTCCCGACTCCTCCGTCCAGAGTCCCTCCTCACCGCCACCCTGCGGACCTCTCGCTGTCGTGACGCCCCACTTTAAATACCCCGCGCTCGGTAGACAGTCCTGGAGATGAGGGGAAGCTTCTGGAAAGTTCGCTGACAAGCAGGCGGCTCCACGTTTTCTCAGTAACAGCAACAAAACCCCGCGAGCTTGTCTGCGCGCCTCCGGACACACTTAAACACGAAGGGTTTTATTATTTATTTTGACTGAAAAGCGAATTGAATTGGAGGGCAGAACTGTGAGAATGCCGGGTGTCCCTTGGCAGTGCCAACGAGGTCGGAACGACGACACTCGCTTAATCAGACGCTGACCTCCAATGAAGGCGGGGAAGGGGCGGGTCTTACGTTCTAAAAGCCAATCCCATGCGACCTGCTTTTCCTATTGAAGATTTTACTGGACGTTCTATTTAACGCTATTATAGGGGAAAAAAATGAGCGCGTTTTGAACATCCAACTGGCTGGCTGGCGTGTGAGTTATGCGACCCGAGGAAGGTGAGGTATTGTTTTCTTTTTTTGTGTGGGTGTTTTTCACATGTTTACCATTGTACAGCATTTATTATATCACAAAGATCTGTCTCTTCTACATGAAAATGGAAGATTAAAAACTGTTCTGTGCCATCACTGCCAACTACAGAAGGTAGGCATCATATTAAAATATTTCAGGTGTGGAGTATTCTTTTAATGTAATTTTTAGGTCCGTGTGGATTGCATCCGAAAGGTGGCCTGTGCACAAAAAGAGTATAGCGCCTTGTTATTAGTATGAACAAGAAAAGCATATGTTACCGAGCACCTCAAGAATTATGAGCTGCACCGAGACGGACATTTCTGAACAGAATTTACAACCAGGAGTCCCTTATTTTGTGGTGTTAACTTAGAAAAAAAGAAAAGAGGGTCCTGTGAGGCTGAGGTGGTCTCATTAAAAAGATCAATGAGAGGAGCAGCATGTGGAGGAGAAGGGAACAGAAAATGAATGAACAAAAGAAAGGTTATGTTGGAATGGTAAAAATACAGTGTATCCAAGAAGAGGGAAGACCAAAGTCAAGGCGCCACATATCACGAGGTACGTTATGTAGATAGATAGACAAGCAGGAAAGGCGCTCAACAATACAAAAAGGAGACTAAATAAGGCACTACAGATGGGTGGAGAGACAGATAGACAAACATGACAGGCACCATATAATAGAAATGAAGACGGTGAAATAAATATATATGAAAGGCACTATATAGTAGAAAAAAAGCAACTATATTAGGTAGAAGATATGAAAGATGCTATAATTTATATGAAAGCTACTGCATTAGAGAGAGATCGTATAGTGCCTTTCACATGAAAGCTACTAAATTAGATATGAAAGGCACTATATAAATGACAGCGGTGGCTCTGTGGTTAAGGATCGGTGCTGATATCTTGAAGGCTGCCAGTTACATTCCTGTTGCTACCTTAAGGTAATCTTTTCTGTTGGGCCCTTTAACCTGAACATTGCTCCAGGGGCGCTGCACAATGGCTGACCTGGCGTTCTGCCCTCCACTTGTCATGAAACAGAACAATGTCCCCTCAGAGATTAATAAAATATATCAAATTTTAAAAATGAAAGGCAACATATGATAGATAGGTAAAAAACGCACTATACAATACACAAAGAGACTAAATGAGGCACTATCAATACATACACATGAAAGACACTTCATCATATACAGATATGAAGGACAGTCGATGATAGAGTAATATCAAAGTTCCTGTATTAGATAGATAGATAGATGTGAAAGGCGCTATATGATAGATAGATATGAATGGCACTGTATATTAGATATGAAAGCTACTTTATTAGACCCATGTGAAAGGCACTATATTACACACAGATGGCTCGATAACTAGATAGATATGAATATCTGATAGAGAGTGTCATGCATGCACACCTGGAGACCACCTTCTAGGCTCTGAGAAGGTGAGCAATGTTTGCCTTGGGATGGGGGGCTTTGCGCTATATCGCTAATCGCCTCCACTCTCTCCACTGCAGTTCCAAGGAGACGTCCGAGGATTACCGCTAGCCCCGCCCACAGTGCCCTCCCACCCCAGACGTCATCAGAGCAGGCAGTCCCTAGAAGGAGGTGTCCACTTTGGACCTGGACTTTAGCGGTGACAGAGCCACACCACTGACACTTGAAGGTCCAATAACCGGAGTACCCAATCCATTTTTTTAAAAGGGGGTTGCCTTTTTGTTTTTTCTTTTCTCACATCCTTGGTCACAACAGACAAAAATGAAAGACACCGTACAATAGAGAGTGAAGGGGACAGGTGTCACAAACATTGACATGGCCTCATTCTGAGGTGGCTTTTAAATTGTGACAGTTCAAATTTATAAAAGCCCAGTGACTTCACATTCAAGTGCCTTTGTCCTGCGACTATTAAAACAGATGTCCTTGACAGCTATTAAAAATAAATAAACGGCTTTGGATTCAACATTATAAAATAATGATGAGGAGAATTCATTGGAAAAGCGGCCCGTAGACATGAAACGGGGAGAATAACAAACAGCCACGGCAAGCGCAGGGCTCTATAAATCAGTAATAAGCACAATTAAGATGAAATGAAGCCGTGCGCCTTGAAAAAGACGTTTGCCTGGCTTTGGCCCTCAGCTTGCTTTAGGTGTGGGTGCGCATACGAGCCCGCGCCCGCGCGCACACACACACACCGCCCCGCGCGCACGTTCACGCCTCAACGCGCACGCGCCAGCGGCTCTGCGAGTGTCAAATGAATCTCGGAGCGACTTGCTTCTTAATGCGATCGTGCGGCGGAGAGTCAATCCATTTGTGCGCGCCTCCTGTGCGGCACGCACGCCCCGGTGGGCCCCGTGTGAACGGCCTCCGCCGGAGTGTCACGGCGTTTGACAGATTGCCAGCGCTCCCGGCCTCCGGGACAGTCATCCTTCTAAACCCCGGCGGTCCCCTCAGGAGCGGGGCGCTGTCACGTCAGATTGATACGCTATGCCCCGCGCTCTGAGGGGACCCTGCCAAGACGGAGAAATGCACAGCAGCCGAAAACCGTGCCCCTCATCTCAAAGGGAGAACAAAATAAATAAATAAATAAATAAATAAAATACAATGAAAACTTGAGCGCCGTATGTGCGATCACACCTCTGCAGAAGACTGACAGATGCTACAGTCCAGAATCTTCTCCAGAGAGTAAAGGGGCCATCGCAGAACAACAGCAGCATTCGATTGTTTCTTTTTCAAAGATTTTTTTTCTTGTGACACGTCGTGTTTTGTGCCCACTTGTGTCCGTTGTCTGCCTCAAGTTACTTCCAGATGCTTGTGACCCCTTTGAAGATTCAAGCTGAGATGCGGATCTCCTCTTGTTTCCCCAGTATTGCCCACTGATGCCCGTTTTGCCAGTTTTACGTTTTTTTTTTTTGTTTTGTGGAGTCGCATGCAGTGCATTCACAAAGTCCTCAGGGCTCCTTCACGTCTTCCCCTTTGTGCTATAAAATCGTTTAAACTCATTTTTCCCTCAACAGACAACACTCTTTACTCCAGGATACCAAACTAGAAAATTAAAAATCTTATTAACAGTTCAAAAACTGCTTTGGCACAAGTGTTCAGACCCTCGATCTTTATGCTGAGGTCCGTCTCGTTGTATGGATCATCATTGAGATGTTTGTACGCCTCGTTTGGAGCCCACCTGGAGTCAATTCCTGTTCATAACGTGTCACACAGGTGAGTGAAGATCGAGCCATGAGGTCCAAGGAAGTGCCAGCAGAGCTCAGAGGCACAGGACCAGGGAAGGCAAACGTGGCAAACGTTTGGAACAAATGCCACCCTTCCTAGAGCTGCCTGCCCAGCCACACAATTAGGGGAGAACAACAATGGACAATGGAGCTCCAATGGATACAAACAATGAAGCTCAAAGTGCTTTACATGACGAAGAAAGAGATAAAAGACAAAATAAAAAACACTAATTAACATAGAATAAAAGTAAGGTCCGAAAAAACAAAAAAAAAAAAACTCCAGACGGCTGGAGAAAAAAAATAAAATCTGCAGGGGGTCCGAGGCCACGAGACCACCCAGCCCCCTCTAGGCATCTTACCTCACATCAATGACCTCATCAGTCCTCATTGTATTCAGGGTTCACATGGAAGAACCTGATGGTGATGGTCACGTGGACTTCTGGCTTTTAATCCATCAATGGAGGGACATCATGGTGCTTTGATCAGGTGGTGGTGGTGCAGACCACAGAAAACTGGAAAAAGATCAGAAGAGAAAGTAGGGGTGAGTACTGAATACCATGAATAGTAATGAGAATTAAATGAATATGCAGATCATCAGGATTAGACTAAGATGAAGCTGTGAGAAAGCCATGTTACAGTAGTGAGTTCTCAGCAGTGCTCCACCGTATCAGCCTGGTGAATTTCTATCAGTCAGCTATTCCTGATTTGAGGTGCGTAACAGCAGAAGGCCGTCCGCCCGCCTCACCACTTCTTTTAAGTTTAGCTCTTGGATTTCTAAGCAGACCCTCATTTGAAGATCTGAGGTTACGATTTGTAGTGTAAGGTGTCAGACAATCTGAGATATAGGATGGAGCAGATGATTGAAGGCTTTGTAGACCATCAGCAGGATTTTAAAGTTAATTCTAAATGGCACAGGTAACCAGTGTAGTGACGCTCAGACTGGGGTGATGTGCTCGGATTTTTGTTTCTGAGTTAAAAGAATGGGCCACTCTGTGTGGACAGGGCAGAAACTTCCAGAAGTATAACCATCACTGTTACGGCAGAGTGGCCTCTCCTCAGGGAATGACCCACATGGGAGCCACGTGAAGTTTGTAAAAAGGCTTGGCGTCTGTGACAAACACGATTCAGTGCTCAGAGGAGTCATCATGTCGGGCGTCACTCGCCACCTGTGCAGTGCCATTCAATCGGTGAAGTATGGTGGTGGCAGCAGCAGGGACTGGGAGACTAGACGGGGTGGCGGGAAAGCTGAATGGGAGAACGTGAATGAGGACCTGCTCAGGACCCTCGGGCCAGCAGGACCAAGCAAAATGAACAAAGGGGTGGCAACTCTGAGCCCAAATGGATATTTAAGGAGAGGCCTGAGAGTTGCTGCCACATTGAGAAGGACCCAGCTGCAGTCAGGACAGATCTGAGCACTTCAGACACTGTGAGGCCCAGAACCTTATTAGATTTGTGTGAGAAACGCGACGTTTATTTTTTGCCGTGCAATTAAATTATTTACTAATTGGATTCCCTGGACACTTTAAATGCTGTGTGTTGCTTTACCTAAAACATCGATTCATTTTATTTTTTCACACAAAAAAATGTGTATATATATATATATATATATATATATATTGTGGCAGATGGCCGGGGCCTTACCCAGCTGGCATGCCCTAACCATAGAAGGACTGGGGGAGGGGGAGTATTTTCAGGACCGCTTCTCCCCCGGACAGACGGGGGGTGGGGGGATTATTGCCACGAGTTATAAGCATAGAAGCTCAACCCTGCTGGGTCCCGTGGGCACCGCCACGGGGCGCCTGGACGTTTGCTGGGCCCTATTTGGCAGCACTTCTACCAGCAGGAAGAAGCTCGTTGGGCACCTGGACTCCTTCCGGGTGTCCTATAAAAAGGGGCCAGTCGCTGGTATCCATCAGGCGGAAGTGGACGAAGCTCGTGAAGGAGGAGTGGAGGTGGAAGGACTGGCTGGAGAGAGAAGGGTCCGTGTTGTGCTATGGGGAGCAGAGGAAAAAGCCCCCCGAACTGTAAATAAGCCGTGTGCTGTGTGGCAATTGGTGTCCTGCCTGTGTGTGTCAGGGTTAGGGTGGCTGTACGCGCCCCCCCCAGCCTCACAATATATAAAACCAGTAACAAAGACACGTCCTCCTGTGGGTTTGCAGAGCTGAGAGACCTCGATAGTTTAGTAAATACGGAGATAAACGAGCCTCGAAATTAGGGAGTCCACCAGTTTGAGCAGCAGGGAGGTCTGTGTCAAAGGGGAGTGGCTTCTGGAAAGGGGGCGGAGTCCACAGAGATGCTGTTGACAGGAGCCTCAGAATGTCTCGGGTTCCTGAATCTGTCTCTGCTGCAGCTGATGGTCTCCATCCCACCTGACAGAACTTGAGGGGATCTGCAGAGAAGGTTGAGGGTGGGAGCGCGCACTGATACAGCACGTCGCCGGCCACCTCAGCAGCACACTTTGTCGAGTTTTCTTTACGGTGGCTGGAGTGCCAATCGTGCCCCCAAGTTTTCTCTTAAGGTTAAGGGTTTTGCTCAAGGGCCCGACGGAGCGGAAATCCTCAAATGCAGGTGTGCAAAGCTCTGCTGGCTGGTATGGCCGCCCTAAAGGGGCTTCAGTGACATACGGGGTCAAAGCAGTGGTGTCAATGTGCCATTTCAGATGTTCTGAATTTTTAACAAATGAAAGTCCCGTTCCCGCTGCGTCGTTCTGGGGTGTGTAGCAAAATGTGTAAAAAGGGAAAGGGGGTCTCAGGATATTCCGAGTCCACCGTATCTAAACCCACCGCCCTAAGTGGCCGGCAAGCACCCCAGCTTGGCTCACAGTTTCTTACTTATTTTCCAGATGGTCTTTCAGTGAAGGAATCCCTGCCCGCTGCTTGGGCACAGGAAGAGTAAAAGGCAGACGGCGTGCCAGCTGCTTTCAGGTTGACTGGCCAAACGTATCGGGTGTGGACGCTCTTGGCAGGGTTTCTCTTCGCCCAGGAGGGACATTCGCATTATTAGCCCCACACCGCAGCTGTTCGGTGACACAGACGTGACCCCCTGGTGTGCGGGTCACATGATCACTTCCCACTAAAACCAAGCTGGCTAAACCCCAGGATGCCCGTCTTGAACCCGGGTCACACGTACCTGCTCTCCACTGCCTCAGTACGGCTTAACTGGCCCGTGACAGGTGGGTAGGAGGACACTGAGTCGCAAACAACATGGAGGCGCGAATGTAAGTGTGGAATATTAAATAGGGAAAGAAAGAAAGAAAGAAAAAGTGCAGACGGACTGGAGAGTGGAGGAGAGGCACAGCCGTTAGGAAAACATCGAGAGACAACACGTGTCAGCTGTGAAAAGCAGGATATGAGAAGTCGAACGAAATGAATGAAGCGAAAGGCGCGAATCGCAGCCGAAGTGTGAGAGCAGTGTGCCAGGCAGAGTGGTGGGATGGGGGGGGCCTGTGCCATCTGGTGCCCGTCTCATATGTGCAGCGCGCATGTGCATCAATGGCCGGGCGGCGTGCGCCTGGTGGCCGACAACACTTGGTGCTTGACTTGTGCCCACCTGAGGCTGCCAATCCCCAACTGGCAAAGGGACAGGTGGAGTGGCATGGTGTCAAGGGCATTGTTCTGAGTGGGATTCTTTATTCAGTTCTTTCAAGTTCTCCTGAGCCTGTTGTGCTGCTCTTTGTTTTAATTAATCTGCTGGGATCGTCAAATTCATTTCTGACGTCTTTGTATTTGTTGCCCGTGTAGGACGGACTCTGCATTGGCGGTCGTGGCGCCTCATCAGCGTAAAGGCCACTCGTTGTCCAAGTTTGCGGATAATTCACAGAAACCCCAGCAAGTGTGCGGCTCTGCTCTTGGCTGCTGTTCTTAGGCCCTTTTCATTTTTTGGCTTCGACTTTGTTTTATTTTTTGGTTTTGACAACAGAATGGAATCTCGTTAACAATCTTTTGTCCGGTGGTCTCAAATTTTCTTCTCCTGGTCACCTCCATTAATTCCCAGTTTCCTTAGCAAACAGTTAGACAGGGTCTGTCACATCAGGCGCCTTCTCCAGTGATTTCCAGTCGTCACATCTCTTGACGTAATCTTAGCGACTCGGGGGGTCGTGTAGTTTGACAGACCCAGCGATGCCCCCCAGCTGGTCAGACTCCGTCGTAGAGGTGGCTCGGTGTCAATGAGAGCAAACAGCCAGCCCAGGAGTTGACGGACATCACAAACAGAACAAGAGCTGAGCCTGGACCTCGTGTGTGAGGTACCACAGCAGGAAGGGCTGAGCCCCCCGTCCCTGTTAGCCCACCTGTGGCTGGTGCACTGCCACTTTCTGAGGTCTTGCTGACGTTTGCTCCTCAGCGTCAGGTGCCTGGTGACCGCTGGCTCATTGATGCTCTCATGGAGGCGGCTAATGTGAACTGCAGTGGACTCACACAGCGAGAGTGAAGGAGCGAAATTACAAACAATGCAAAGAACAAAGGAAGGAAATGACAAAAATCACAAGAAAAGCACAAAATATTAAGACAATGTAGACACCGTAAACACCCACCCACCACCCCATAATATGTAGCAACAGGCACAGATGGGAGGGGCCAGGACAAGATGGAGGCAGAAGGAGGGACAGAGCCTCAGGCAGCCACACTTGGGGCTGAATTCAGGGAGTCAAGTGCCAGTGCTCTTCTTCTTCACTGCATCATCATCTTCATCATTTAGTACTGCACTGCACTGGAGATCAACTGGGATTCATCTTATGTGCTGAAAGCCACGGGCCTAATCTCGGTGACCGAATGTGAAAAAAGCCAGAAATGATTACGTATCCTAGGAGTGAAATCTGAAGTACAAAGAGCCTCAGCATCGTGTCACTCCACCTGCCTCTTAATGCAGTAGGACCCCCGCTGCCGAGGGGCAGCTGTAACAAAGGTCTAATTCCAGTGACACAGATCGGCCTCTTTAGCTCGGCTTCGCTTTCTTCTAACTTGAACCTTTATGTGTCACCTTTAACCCCAAACAAAGAATATCTGAATTCATTCAAGAAAGTTCTACTGTGTATGAAATCACACAAAATTAAAACAAAGAGAAATGCAAACCCAGGACGTCCCAGGGCCTGAGCGCCACTTCTAAGCTGGGGTGGCAGTGCCCTCAGAATTCACTCGATTTTCAGTTTGGGATGTGACAGGAGAACGAGCAGTCCATCTGGTGTCCCGCGACCTCTAATGTGGTGACGTCATCTCCAGTTACTTATTCAACATTCATTTAGGTTGTTGTATTTTTTGTGAATTTGTTTAGTGGCACTGAATATATTTTTGCTTTCTGTTTTGTTGTGTTGCCTTATTCTTTAACTAGTGCTGCTACCCACCGAAGACGGGAAGAAATCGAAGTAAACAACTTAGAACTCGGTGCTAATGTTCGCAGCGCTCCATGCAGTGCCTATGTCTCTGTGATATGGCATTTGGTATGGGATTTGTAAAAGCTGTGATGTGCCATCTGTTAGAATGTCAAATGCAATGCATATGTCTCTATTATGCCATTTGGTACTGGATTCACAAAAAGCAGTGTTAATGTTTCTGATGCGCCATCTGTTAAAATGACATATGCAGTACTTGTCTCCATTACATGCCATTTGGTAGGGGAGTTGTAAAAGCTGTGTTAATGTTTGTGATGCGCCATCTGTTGGAATGTCAATGCAGATGTCTCCATTATATGCTGTTTGGCATTGGATTTATGAAAAAGCAGTGTTAATGTTTGTGATGCACCGTCTGTTAAAATGACAAATGCAATACGTATGTCTTCGTTATATGCCATTTGGTCAGGAATTTGTAAATATTGTGTTATTGTTTCTGATGCGCCATCTGTTGGAATGACATATGCAGTACATGTCTCCATTACATGCCATTTGGTAGGGCAGTTGTAAAAGTTGTGTTACTGTTTGTGATGCGCCATCTGTTGGAATGTCAATGCAGATGTCTCCGTTTTATGCTATTTGGCATTGGATTCATGCAAAAGCAGTGCTTATGTGTCATGCGCCATCTGTTAAAATGACAAACGCAATATGTATGTCTCTGTTATATGCCATTTGGTGTGGGATTTGTAAAAGCTGCGTTAATGTTTGTGATGTGCCATCTGTTGGAATGACAAAGACACAGAAACCAGATGGACACGCAGACAGACGCACAAACACTTACCCTTTTATTAAAGTGAATTCCTATTGTCTTGCTTATGAATTATTTTGTATCTTATGTTAATTCTTATCCTTGTGCTCTCCACGTCAAACCTAAAGAGGTGGAGACCCCAGCCGGCGCTGCAGTTGAAAGACCACCGTTGGTGCTGAGGTATTTGTTTCCCTGCTTGTGTTGTTTGCTTCCCTGTCTTGGATTTCATTTCTCTTTTGAATTTTGTGAAGCTCTCATTGGATTTTTTATTGAGCACATTGACTGACAAGTAAGAGAAGTTTCTGTTCCCTGCGCCTACTTCAATTTAACTTGACTGGATTCTGTTTAAAGAAAATATATATTGACTGTGAGTTTTGCTTAAATATAATTAGTATATTAAAATTTAATTAATTAAAATTCAATTCATTTTAATTAGTATATTAAACTAACACCCCTAAATTATAAGTGTACCTGTCATTGTGTAAGGCGTGCAGGCTGAAGAGCCCACTTCTCGAGTTTTTAGGCGTCTGGCTGACTCAGTGTTGGTGTTTCTTAGTCCTGCGCGGACGGAGGGGCTTCATCTTGAGTTCTGTGGGGGGGCCGGCAGTCCTAAGAGTCCCCTGTCAAGGTGTCCCCTTCACTCCATGACTCTCTCCATAAAGAAGAGCCTGCTGTCATGGCGTGTGCAGAGCTCCATCCCTGCCTTTGCTTTGTTGTGTTCTTTGTATTTTGAATTTTGTAATGCATGTTACCAGACTTTTTCTTTCCTTCCTTCCTTTTACTCTTTCTTTCTTTCTTTCTTTCAAGAATGTCACTTTTGTGTCACCGACCCCACCACATCTCCCCCCAGCAGTTTTTTCATTGTGCTGTTGTCTTTTGTCTCCTTGTCTATGTGCTTTGTGTTTGCTGTTGTCTGCCATGCCTCCTGTATGTGGAGCCTGAGGAGGCAGGCCCACCCAATGGCGGAGTCTCGGCTTTGCTTTTTGTGGCTGTTGATTCCTTTGTGTAATTTTTGTTCTTCTGTTTTTAGATTCCAGGTTTTCATTTTTTTTTATTGGGTTTGTTTTAAGTTTTTGCCTTCCTTTTACTCTTTTTTTTTCCTGCTTTGCTTTTTGAGTTCCCTTTTTAAATTCTCTCACTTATTTAATCATTAAAGGATTTGTTTTGTGTTTTGGATTAGATGACTTTAACGGTTTTCCTCTTCCCCAATTGTGGACACTTTGCTGCATTTGCCTGCTGGAAGCCTTAGCCTCACTGTGGGCCTGTGTAGGCCAGAAAGCCTGCCTTGTGAGTTTGGGGCCAGGCAGCCTGGGGTGAGGTAACTCAGTAGGCCCAGACTGGTGTAAGGGTAAGGTCAGGCCTTATCTGTCTGTCTGTGTTTCTGAGGCCTGCTCCCCCCGTTCTGTGCTTCGTTTATAGTTTGAGAAGGTAAGTCACTATATAAGATGGCAGCAGAGTATTCAATTCCTTCAAGTCGTTGGATGCGATTTCAATCTCCACCTCCACAGTTCGTGGTTGGGGACCCCGAGGAATGGCTCGTTAGATGACAGCGACTCTTATTGTGTTTTTTTTTTTTTTTTTTTAACAATCAGCCCCCCCCCCCAGTCCTCATTTCCTGGGATTTGGACCCTTCACCCGCTCTGTGACTTCACGTCTGCTGTTACAAATGGAGGAAGTGAGGGAGAGAGAGCCATCGGGACAGACTGAACTTTATAAAGTGGAGTTGTGGCCACTCTTTGATGAGAACTCATCTTCACATCCCACTTTAGATTTTAAGGCTCATTTTCAGAATATTCAGGCCAGCCCCCGATCACAACACAGGGGTCCCCATCCAAATCTACGCTGGACACTCAGGAGTCCCAGTAGCTGACAGAAGAAGTGTTTCGTCATTTCGCGTCAAGGGCCTCCGCGGTGGGTGAGCTCCACATGACGTCTGCCGTATCGTTTCGGCCCACTCGGCTTGAATGCACAGCTCTTGTCGGTTTCTCGTTTTATTTTATTCTTTTATTTCTTTCCATACGTCTCATCATGGAGTAATGAAAAAGCCAGCCGAGCGCCTTCCGGAGCTTTCTTAAGCCAGACGGCCCCCAGCGCTCTTGTCGTCGGCCCGCCGCTGTGAGAATCAGTCCTGCCGGCTTGGCGTCCCTCGTCTGTATAAAGCGGTGTCCTCCTCCCCGCTGTGCCGGGGCGCGGGTCGGTCGTCTGGAAGAGCCCAGCTAGACGCCGACCCGCCGCAGGAGTTCAATTTGAAGGCGGCGCTCAATCCAAGTCTGTCGCTCCGTCACCGGACATTTTCCAATCATGTTTAATGGCTCAGACAAGACGCTTCCGCTCACACTTGAGTGGGCCTGCGTTACGCGCTCCGACGCTCCAGCAGAGAGAGAAGGGGGGCGCACAAGGGGCTGGCGCTGAGGTGGCCATGCTGGGCACCTTCCAGAGGTGACTGGCCACCATCCAGACCAGCCTGCCCACCAACCTAAATTCTTAAAAGACGTATTTGAATTTACGCGTAGTCACACGCGGGACCCTGGTGAGCGCTTTGTGGGGTCTCTGTGGGGAGCAGGAAGAAGAAATGGAGAAGATCAAGCTACTGGATCTAAAGGAATGATATTGACCGGTAGAGGGCTGTCATTTTATGGACCACCTTTCTCAAAGATGGGGTTCAGTGGAAACGGTTAATAGGACCATCACATTCGGCAGCCTGTTTCGAGTATACGGGCGGCTGCCCCCAAACCTTTCCCTGTGTTGTCTGAACCCTTTCACAATGGCTGCAGCCATGTGGTGGCATCTACGAGAAAGACAAAATGAAAACAGAATCATTTTAGGAGACCCTAGAAAGTGGGCCGCTGGTCCTGCCAGGCTCAAGTAGTTGGCGCTCCATGAGTTTGCTGTGACAAAGTTAAGTGAAGCCCACCACCTTCACGGGGTCTGCCATCGGCCACATTGTTTGCTCCACCAGCTTCAGTCACGTCCTGAGCTCTGGGACCCCAGTAGTTTGTGAGGACCAGCAGGACACGGCGTGCCACTTGTGCTTGATGCTCAGCAGATGTCACCCCTCTTCTTTGCCGTGTCTCCTATTCAGTTTGCCACAGGAAAGACACAAATCCCGATATCTCTGTCGTAGTTACTGCCAGCCATCACGACAACGGTCGTAGCACCACTGGATCGCGAGTAGTCACGTGACAGACACACACAACCCTTAGCATTTCACATGTACACGCACTGCAAGAGGAGTCGTTCGTTTTTAAATTTGAAAGTCGTCCTTCAGACCAAAATAAAATGGCCGAATCACATGGTTGGTCAACCTGACGGACGGCATCTTCGGACCTTACCAAGATGGCCGCCCATGCAGGCACCGCCTCTGCTGCCATCTTGAGAAGGTCAAAGAAGGTCTTCGTCACACTTGCATCATTTGTGACCTCCGCGTGTTGGCGCTGCCCAAGTGGGAAAGTAAAACCAGCGTGAAAGCTGCTGTTCCAGCAACAAGTCCAGAATGAAGAAGACGCTGATGAGCAGGGAAGGCGCAGAACGTGTGCTGTCAGATGTTTAATAGATTCATATGGTGCAGAATTAGAAAACTGCACAACCACTGAGCGAAATGCATGACGCATCACGCTAACATCGGTCTGTCCCTTTGTGTTTGTTCTGGTACCTTCTCAATATTCACTATTATGTGTTGGTTATTTTATAGCAAGTTCTTCTAATAATCACAAATTAAGCTGCTCACAGTCTACGTCGCCATTTTTGGATTGATGTCACAATCTGAAGTCGTACTAACTTGGGGTGAGTTTGCGAGTGCCGATTCCAAATCGGAGGAACTCCTTTTCATTTTTAGAGTCCCACATTGGAAATCGCAAGTTCCACGTTTCTCACAATTGCAGCATTGAAATTCCAGACCTTTCCAAGATGGCCGCCCCTTCCAGTACCTACTCTGCTGCCATCTTGGGAAGGTAAAGGGAGGCTTTGAAACAGCACAGCGCTGCACAAGGTGACCATTGGCAACAAAATCACTTAATAATCGTCACTAAGAACAGCGAGTTCCCAAGGGGCCGCTGACGCTTGTTGTTTTCTTCATCTCTGTAACGGCGGGCCGTGCGTCGCCGTGGCACTCGACCTCAACAGGCTCCTCTGCCTCCTAATGAATGCTTGGTCACATCTCGCATCTGCATGAGCTCTCAGACCCCATTTCCTGTCCCCGGACGTCACGTTCCCTTTACAATGGAGGGGAAAAAAAATCAACAAAGGGGGGGAGCAGGGGGTCTCAGTTACTGAATTAGAAACACTTAGAAAGCACAGTGACAAAGTGCACACCGCAATACAGAGACCACTCAAGTGGCCACCATCAGCCTGCTCCTGTGAGTAAAGCTCTCGCCTCTCCAGGGTGACGTCCACATGCCAGCCGTCCAGGGCCCTTCATGCGGGGCGAGCACTTTGAGGCTCCTCGAGACCCTCCAGCCTGGCCTGCCTGTTCTGACCACTCATAACGTTGACCTAACCCGGATGACCAGGTGACAGCGAGCCACCGCGGCCTCGGCCTTTAAATGTGTGAAAAAGTGAGTGCACCCCATGGACACGGGGGGCTTTTTCAAACTATTTGAACAGGCAGATGGGGGGGGGTCTTCGTGCAAACGGATCTCCTTGAACACAAACACGGGTGCCTCCTCAGTCGTGTATTCAACTGAAATTCCAAGAGGTGGCGCGGTGTGGTCTACGGGGGGACAAGTAAATCCACTGTTGGCCCCAGAAGCTGGCAGTGCCCCCCCCGCACCACCTTTAGTAGAAATGGCTTCTGTCACACACGTGAGGGCCTGAATAGTGGTACGTCCACGCCAGACCAGGGTGGGGGGGGTGGGGGTGAGGTGCACTGACTTTTCCTCTCAATCCACGAGAAATCCTGCAGAGTTCCGGCGCCATTGATGATGTCACTTCTGGTTCTGACACATATGATGACATCACTTCCAATGACATCACTTCCAGTCCCGATGACATCACTTCCAGTTCCGGTCCCCAATGACATCACTTCCAGTTCCGGCACCATCGATGACGTCACTTCCAGTTCCAGTCCCCGATGACATCACTTCCAGTCCCAATGATGCCACTTCCAGTTCTGGTGCCATCAATGACGTCACTTCCAGTTCCGGTCCCCGATGATGTCACTTCCGGTCCCCGATGACATCACTTCCTGTCTCGGCTTTTAAAGCCACCATGTTTACAGCCTTTAATCTGTTCTGTTTTGGACTTGAACCTGAACACAACTCGAGAAACAAACCCATTTGGCAGGCAGGGCACAATATACAGGTGGCTGCCCCAAACCTCTTGATGTCTTCTGTCCTACAGGCGTTCTGCACAACTGCCCACCAGTCTTGGGCCATTTTTGATCCACTCACTCCTGCTTGGGGTTTTCTCGCATTTCCTGCCCTTTTCCACGTTTTAACGGGATTCAAATTGGGGGCTTTGATTAGGCCACTCCATAACCCTCCATTGTCTTCTTGGTGAGCCATACCTTGGTGGATCTGCCACGGTGCTTTGGAAACACTTGGGTGCTGAAGGGTTCGTTTCAACTTTTGGACATGTGGTCTCACATTCTCCTCCAGCCCACTTGGACGTGATGTGGAGCTCACAGCTGACTTGATGACGGCCCACTGCCCAAGCCCAACCCCAAACCAGAATGTGTCAACCACCAGGCTTCAGCGCTGCTCTGAGGTTCTCCTGAAGTTTGACCAAGCATGTCTACTCTTCATGTGGCCAAACAGGTCCACAGCACACTCCTCCTGAAGGTCTTGGCCTTAGATGTTGTCACAAAAAGCAGACACACGAGTCATAAAAAGGTTTGGGGCAGCCACCCGTGTGATATTCCCTGGCTGCAGAAGGGTAAACTGCTAGCACTGATGAGTCCAAAACAGAACTGAGTGGGTGGTCAGATATGGCGGCTTTAAAGGCCAGAAGAGGAAGTGAAGTCAGCGAGGGCGGAAGCAGAAGGGTCCTCTTCCATGGACATGATGTCATCAAAAGGGCCGGACAGGAAGTCTCTTGGGTTGTGGGTTCTTCACCTGAAGTGACGCCATCCAAGGGTCCGGAGCCAGACGTGACGTCAGTAGGGTCAGGCAGAATTTCCTGTGAACGGTCTGCAGGGAAGTGAGGAAAAAGGTCAGTGCACTCTGCCAGCCCCTGGTCTGGCATGGAATTACTCTCATTGAGACCCTTCAGCTACCTCCCATGGGCACGTGAGTGACAATGACCAATGGCAAACTGTTGCCATGATCTGATGTTCTTTCTGGGCAGCAAAAGCTTCTTACATGAAGGTCAGATGTCTCCTTGTGATGCACGCAGGGGTTACCTGCAGATCTGCCAGTGAAATTCTGGGGTTCGTTTTGGACTTCATTTAATATTAAATAGTCAGCTCTTTGGCAGAATTTGCTGGGCCAGCCAGTGCTTTGAAATCGGCGCCGCTTGCAGTGGACTTTGCGAGACTCCTGGGCCTCCACAACCTTTCTGGGGGGTCTCAGATAGCCCTTTTGATTTTTGGCATGATGACACCACACGTCAGTAGTAATGGGGACCCCCAGAGCCTCAAAATCTGTGAGGGGGTTTTGCGATATCTGAGGAGGTTCTTGTCAGCTGGAACACCTGATCTGAGTTTGATGGATCGGAAGTGGTGATAAATGGAGGGTGGGGGTCTTCAGTTTTTCCCACCTAACAAATCTACATTTTTGGTATATGTAGATAAAGAGAATGTGTGTTTGACGCGTCCACTGCTCAGGCAGGTCATCTTCACCCGTAGGCACAGCCTGCCTGTTCAATTTCCGTGGGTGCACTCACTTTTTCACACAACTTTTTGTATATTGATGGCAGCACCGTCGTGACACCCTCTTCACAAATCAGCCAGTGTTTGTTATATTGGGCCTTTAATCCCTGTGATGGACTGGCAGTTACTCCAGTGTCACCCAGATTGGCATCACCCCCCCACACACACACATCCCATCACCCCCTCCATGGCCCCTCTGACATTTTCAAGTGCCCATGTAGACTAACAACTCAGGTAATGCAGGTGGTAACCACACCTGTGCACTCCGAGCTTAGAGCCATCCGGGTTGGGTGTGACGACCCACCGCTCTGGCCTCAGACATTAATTGGGGGGGCTTGTTAATTATAATGGCACTGTTAATGGTCACCTCACTCACAAAGGTAAAAGTAATGTACGGGCACCATATCCGGGGGGTGGGGGCTCCTGCCTTGTGGCCGATGTCGGCCCGCCTGACTTTTTCAGATTGCTGAGCTCAGTGGCGCCCCCCTCAGGTTCTGTGGCCTTTCCACCTCTCTTTTCTTTTTCGCTCACGATAAGAACTTCCTTAACGCACAGCTGGAAGCGAATACGAACTCCATGCATCAGAATGAAGAAGTGCGTGCGCTGAAGGACGGCTTGGCGCTTATATCCATATATATTGCTTTTTCATTGATTAATTCCCCTCCACATGAATATCGCACCACGTTTAAGCACAGAAAGCTTTTCTCAGCCATTTTCTCCCCAGCCGACGCCAACGAGGTCTAAATTTCATTTTTCTGTCTTAGACTCTAATGCTGCGCTCAGGGGCTGCAGAGCATTGTGATGTGGCACAAGGAGCGGACGAGGAGGATGATGAGGATGATGAAGATGACTTCAGCTTTGCGGTCTTTGATTAAGAAATTAATGCTGACTTTATCAAGGGACTGAAAGACATCTCTCCATTCAGCCGGCGGCTCATTCATTGAAGTCCTCGACAGCGGAGGCTGGCACGGTGGGAGATGGGAAATCCAGCAGGACCCTCGGATTCAGCGGTGGTCTGGATAACAAGTGACAGGCGGAGGGACCCTTCACATGCCGGCCTGTAGGGGGCAGTTGTTTGTCATCTGCATGGGAGGGCTGAATCGGCCCTTGGGTGTCACAGGTGTATGACAGTGGCAAAATGGATGGAGGGGTCAGTGTGCTGATTTGAACCCGTGCTGTCACTAAACAGAATGAGAGAAGGACAGGCCTTCGGTTCATGACTTAGCATTGGACTTTCTAGATACAGTGTGTCTGTAATGGGTCCAGTCCCGCTGAGCAATCTGATTGGTTCGGGTTTGGCTTCGATGTGATTGGTCAGTTTGGCTTTGGAGAGGAGGTGCGAGTGTGAGACGCACGAGGAGGAGTAAAGACGTCAGAGGCACCCTGAGAGTCGTCTTCGGTATGAAGCCGGACAGGAGGCTCGAAAATAAAAACGCAGGTTTTAAGGCAACGAGCTTGACGCTCAAGAAAGGGAGTGCCAATTAAGAGACGTTCACACACAGAGACGCGCACAGGCATCGAGGAAAAGCGCTGAAGGGACACGTAGGGCACGAGACAGCAAATACTTCTGAATTATTCAATTACCCGTCTTCATCAAGTACCATGGCTAGTACATACAGTGTATTATATAAAGCGTGCGTATTATATCCAGTATATCCATCCATTATCCAACCTGCTGTATCCTAACTACAGGGTCACGGGGGTCTGCTGGAGCCAATCTGAGCCAACACACAGCGCAAGGCAGGAAACAAACCCCAGGCAGGGCGCCAGCCCACCGCAGGGCACACACACACCAAGCACACACTAGGGACTATTTAGGATCACCAATGCACCTAACCTGCATGTCTTTGGACTGTGGGAGGAGACCAGAGCACCCGGAGCAACTCCATCCATCCATCAATCCATCCATTTTCAATCCTGCTTATAGTGGAACAATCCTGGAAATATCAAATATAAAGCGATAAAACATCGGGTGTCCCTGTCTGGGCATGATGTCGTCTGTCGTCCACAAGAGGGCAGGAGTGTCCGATGAAGAACATCAGGTGTCAGGTGTAACGCAGTAAACTGTGCGCAGTTCGTCCGGGTGTTACGTCCTCCACAACGGGGGGGGGGGGGGCAACGAGACGCACAAAGACAGAGGGCTGTACGGCGTGTCCGGTGGAACAGAGGGTCATAAGTGCACGACGCTATCGAAACTAACTGATTTACTTTAATAATCGCTGTGCTACAATACGGTGTATATCAAGGTGGTCCACAAAATCAACCTTAATGACAATACATTGTATTTATAGAGCGCCTTTCCTGTGCTCATATTTACAACAACACACAAAACCTTAATGAAAATAAACAACACGTCGCGGTCACACCGTTTGGAGGGTCTTATGTCTTCTGACCTCAACAGCAGGTGACTTCCACACTGGCAGGTCTACAACATCAGTGCTGCCTTTGGTGAAGTTGGAAGATTCAGGTGACGTCTCAAAACCCTTTCTGTCCCTCGTCCTTTGTCACTGTAGTTTTTGATGAGATGTGCCCCTCTTTCAGCTGCTTCGTCCTCCACCGTTGGCACCTTGGTGATCACATTTGAAGAGTGCTGGTTTCGGGAGGGGCGAGGGGATTGTACACATGAAAATAAGGAGGGTTGACATGCATCTCCAGACTCAGAGGGTTTGGGTGGGGGGGTCTCAAATTGAAGTTTGGGCACACAAACCCCCCGGGCACTAGTCAGCTTACTATGCCTAAAGCCCACCTGACAGGAGCAGCAGCTTTCATTCAGTTTCCACACCCATCGAGCCAATTCAGTGTTGGTTGCCTTCACTGTATATAGCGCCTTACAACATGAGTAACAGTTCACAAATCAGATAATATTTCTAATGTCCAGATCTGCCATGGAGCCCAGTCTTCTTGTTTATAGCGCCATGCAGGTTGAACACTTGACATGACCAAGGCTGGCATTACAGCTGGGTGGCCCAAAGGCTGGGAACGACTTGCACTGAGGCTGTCCAGCGAGGGTCACGCGAAGCCCCCCTCAGAGCTGGAGATGGCAGATGCGTCCCCCCCTCGAACGGAGAGGCAGCTGTCGGAATTCCAACTGCTGTGTCACCTGCCGAGTGTCAAACGCGGCGCTCCGTCAAGCTGACGCACTCCTCGCCGCTAATTATAATTAGATTACAGTGTACTTAAACCTCCTAATCGACAAACGTGAGCTCCACAGCGGGGGCGGGGGGGATGACGGGGGGGGGGGCATCGTGTGGCCCGCATCGGCTCCTTCTGCCATCGTATTCTTGTGGTCAATTTGCACGCGGTAATGAAGTTGGCCGACAAGCAACCCGCTGTCGTCTCTCGTTACCGACCTGATGGAGAAGACGCAGTCGTGTCGGCCTTCTGCACGCTCAGGGCTTTGAAGGGTTCTCGTCCCTGTGCGGGCATGTAAAGCGTATGCCCGCTGGCACAGACGGGGAGTCTCTGCGTTTTTTTAAAAGGATTTCAAACTAACAAGGCTGCGCTTTCCACCTTGGCTCGTTTCTCTTTTCTTTTAGGGCAGGGGTTCTTAACCTGAGGACTGTGGGACCCCTTAGGGGGTCCATGGATGGGTTTCAGGGGGTCCATGAGGATCAGAGAAAAAATGAATATTTATATTCACTATACGGCCAGTACTGTTGATTTTTCACACGTAGACTACTTCACATGATTTTTCTCGCGTATTATTTTTCTCGTAAGTAGTGATCTGACCTAATCCTAATTCATGAGTTACATACTCGCGACAGAAATTAATGACGAGAAAAATCATGTGAGAACATACAGCCCCCCCACCATCCCAATCAATGGTCTCACATTGAAAGAAATGAAAGAAAACGCCCCCCCCCCCCCCGACAAATTTTAATCATACTTTGTGTATGTCTGTCATACATGTATGTACTGTAGGAGACGATCATCCATCCATCCATTATCCAACCCGCTGTATCCTAACTACAGTGTCATGGGGGTCTGCTGGAGCCAACACAGGGCACAAGGCAGGAAACAAACCCCGGGCAGGCCGCCAGCCCACCGCAGATTAGACGATCAAATCTCGATAAATAAGGCGCATTCTATTCATGACATGCCAAGTTGTGTTTATGTGGATATTTCTGGGGAAGGGGGTCCATAGCTTTGCTCAGATTCTTAAAGGGGTCCGTGACTAAAGGTGAAGGTTTAGGGGCCGCTGTCACATTACATGACTTTTCCAGTGGTTTCCAGCCTTTGTTTCCATAATCTTAGCTGGTCGGGGGGGCTCCCTTGATGCCAATCGTCTAATGCCGGGCACACACCGCCTGATTTGGATTTGCAGTCACCGGACGGATTTTGTGAGTTGGCCCAAATTTCAGCTTCATCGGCCGCCATTTCACGTGCAGTACTTTGAGCGGGCATTGCGATTCCCGATTGGGCTCTCGTACGATCAAACGATTTCCCTCACGTCAGAAATTTCAGAACCCCCCCGAATACACGAGAGCCTCGTCTGTTTGATGTCGTAACTGATAAGACGTTGAGATGGCGGCACCACAGCGATTAACCCTTCATACAGCACTGAGAAACCCGTCAGTCTGATGTCTGCCGTCTCACATGCCATACAACACTGGCTCCATCAGGCAGCACACTACTGGCAGTCAGCAAAAGGAGGCGTGTACAACTGGCGGGCATATCGACGCTCGGCCAGTAGGCGTGACAGGGGCTGCGGTTTTCGGTGGCGTAAGGTGACACAGCACAGTGCAGGGAGGAGAGGAGCAGGTCTGACAGATCCTGTGACAAATGTGACATCTTCCCTGAGCTCGGTGTGGACAGAGTGGTGACTTTACACGTTTAGAGTCCACTCCGGAGTGCGGCTACAACACAACCCACCTGAAGTCTTTCAAGGGTACGGGAGGCTGGGCAGCACTGGGTGCCAGGCAGGAATCAATTCTGAAAGGAGCCCAGTCGACCGCAGCCATGCCCTCCTCCATCAACCTCACGATTACGTAAAAGGTTCTCTGGTAAAGGCAGCTGCATTTTTTATAGCACCTTGTCACAGTATTGAAGGCAACGTACCCTCTGAATGTTTCTACTGTGTGGCAGGGAAAGTAACTCGCTGTGGGTCACGCAGAAGTGTCACAGATGGGGATTGCACCCGTCCTGCTCCACTTCTGTATAGCGCCTTTTCACTCCAAAGCACTTCACGGGGACAGGACAACTGATTCTGTTTGGTGACATTTCGAGATACTCAGAGTCAGAGTTGGGGGTCACTGATGCTGACTGAGATGCTTTTGTATAGCGTCTTTCAATACAAAACGTCATTCCAAGGTGCTGGCACAACTTATGAAAGGGAGAGCATCTCATTCACAGGACCGACCCTGTCACCTCACCCTGTCACGTCACCCTGTCACCTCACGTGTTTTTATAGCTCCTTTTTCATTCCAAAGTGATCTGAAGTTACCCTACAACTGGTCTGGCAATTCGGCGATGTTGTGGGTAAAATCATTCACTTGGCGTCAGTGACAGGGATGACCTGAGAGCTGTCATGTTGTCCCTTTTGCCCTTTTTAGATGCTTTACTGTTTCGTGCTTTCCATGGGAGTGCTGGGAGATAAAAATGTCAGATTCTGACGACTTACATACAAACAAACAAATGGATAATAAATCACTGAAAATGAAGTAAATAACCGCTGGGAGTCGATGGCTGATGGCCAGTCTTGCAGTTTGGGTCTTGGGCACTAGGTGGCCACACTGCTCTCGTGTCACTACATTTTTTCTTTTCTTTCATTCAGGATCATCTCAGCTCAAAGGGACGAGCAATGCCTGACATGTGACGTGACGTGATGTTATGTTACGTTATGTGATGTGACGGGAAGTGATGTTACGTGATGTTACATGATGTGATGTGATATGACGTAATGTGATGTGACATGATGTGATGTGACATGATGTGACGTGATATGACGTAACGTGATGTGATGTAACATGACGTGACGGGATATGATGTTACGTGATGTGATGTCATGTGACATGACGTGATGTGACGTCATGTGACATGACGTGATGTGACGTGACATGATGTGACGTAACGTGATGTGACATGATGTGATGTGACGTGATGTGACATGATGTGACGAGATATGATGTGACGTGATGTGACGGGATGTGATGTGACATGATGTGATGTGACGTGACAGGATGTGATGTTACGTGATGTGACGTCATGTGACGTGACATGACGTGACGTGATGTGACATGATGTGACGTCATGTGACATGATGCACTCAAACCCCCTTCAGCTTGTAGCAGTGCTACTGGGGAGTGAGAACTTCAATTCCCAGCAGTCCCTGCAGTGGCTCTGATTGGTTGTCTACTGAAGTTGCAGGGGCTGCTGGGGACAAGGAGGCTAACACGAGATTTAAAAGGAGGCCAGTTATACAGAGAAGAGGAAGTCTTTTGTTGTTTCGTGTCTTGAGTTGCCTTCCCGTTTCACTACCTGTGGATTCTCGATTTTGTCCGGGATCGTCTCCTGTTTCGGCGTATGGACTGTCTGGTGTCTTCCTGCTGCATGCGAAATTTTTGTCAACCTGTGAAGAAAGGAGGGAGTGCTGCTCATCCCATCCCACGTCTTCATCATGAAATACCAACACTTGCCGTTTTTATGGAGTTCATCACGTGGGGTTTTTGTTAGTCGTTTGTTCTTCTTGAAGTCGTGTTTATTGCATATCATCGTAAAGGGAACTGGGGTGCGATCGTTTTAGTTTGTGTAATTAGATTTAATGTATTTATTGTTTAATACAGTCTTCAATTTCTGTTTCATTACCGTTTAGTTTTTGTCTCCGTGAGGGAGTGTGTGTGAGTCGGCCCAAGGCTGGGTGTGTTCCTGTGATCTCCACCAAAAAAATAAATAGCCGTCAAAAGCGGCGAGAATCTTAGCTGGGTTTTTAGACCACTACAAGCTTTCAACGGCTAAGTCACCACCCTGTAACCCCCCCACCCCAACTAACATATTTGAAAACCAATAAAAGGAATTGTGCTGGAGGGTCTCAAAGGGACAACGAGAATCCCCAATTCTCAGCACTAGGAAATACTGCCACCTGGTGGCCTTCACATCAATTTGGAATTTAATTTAGGATTTGCAAGCCCAGTGAAGGGTCTGTTCGCATGGGGGGGGGGGGGGGGGGGCTCTGGGTGGACAGTAGTGAAGTACACCTCACCAGCAGGTAACTGCTGGCAATGCAGCCACTTGGGTCAGTAAGCTTGGGGGGCACATAGCTGCCCCTCTGCTATGGCCTCTTGAGCAGGGTTCAAATCAGATGCGCCAGTTGTGCCGGACTCCTGCTATCCTGACTCCTTTTAGATTTTGGTAACATGTAAGACGAGAGGAACAGCCTGCTCCCCGCTTCCTTTCTTGTCATTTTGGGGGCTGCACAGGATGTTTATTATTTCAGTAGTCCGGTGAGTTTGCTTTAACGTCAATTCATCACTTGCTTTGACTTCAAAACCCCGCTGCTAACCTCGACGGCTCGGCCTTCAGCAGAGGGTCCCGAGTCTCGTGGAACGTCACAAGCGTCTTGTGCAATCAGTCAAAAAGCAGTAAAAAATAAAAATAAATAGTACGTTTTTCTCTCTGCCGACCCCCCGATTGTATCCCGCTGAGCGGTGATTAATTAACAACAGAAAATGAACTCACTCCCACTTGTTCACATTGTCAGCTCACTGGCAGAAAAGAGAGTGGTGACATTCCTCTGGAGAAATTAATTCTGACAAAGTTTTGCTCAGTTGTGCAGATCACTCACATCTGCACATAAAGAGTTTACTGATGACGGCCTGCATGTGTACACGAGTGTGTGTGTGTGTGTGTGCGTGTGAGACTTGGCCTCTGTGCCTCTCCTAATCCTCCTCTCCGGCCCACCCAGTCTGGCGCAGGCCATTGTGAGTGTAGTCATGGGACGCGGGTCCAGTCGATAAGCATCAGCATTAGAGCAGAACCAGCCTGACACCTCATGTCACAATCATTGTCACCTGTCTTAGCTGGGGTGTGTTCAGCTGCCAACCAATACTGGCCCTCGAAACAAAGCCACAGCCTCCTGGTCACTGCTGAACGTCCACAGGTCCTCCCAAACTCTGTGATCTGCCTGCACATTCACACCGCCTGCTCCGCCACACACGGCACACGTCGAGTCACAGGAAACCTGTGGGAAAGGGGGAACCCTTTCTTAGTCTTCCTCGGTGAGGAGGTCAAAGGAAAAGATTTAAGTAGAAAAACGGGTCTGGTAGGCGCAGCTTTTTAACACTAGAATTACCAAAGCCTACGAGAAATCTCGTAAACCCATCCCACCTTTAAATCTGTTCACACCTCTCTGTTAGCGTCTTTTGTCTTGTAAATGTGCCGATCGAGACAAGCAGCAAGCAGCCTGCTATTCCATCCCCGCTCCGGCACAGAACGGGCACAAAGTTCTCCCAATTCCAGCCTCGATTATCTGGGGGTCAGGTACCTAGAGATGTAACGAGAAATGATAGATAGATAGATAGATAGATAGATAGATAGATAGATAGATAGATAGATAGATAGATAGATAGATAGATAGATAGATAGATAGATAGATAAAAGGCACTATAAAATGATACATAGAATGATAGGCACAATATAATTAATTGATAGATTGATAGAAAGAAGATATGAAAGCCATTATGAATTATTACATAGATAGATAGATAGATATGAAAATAGCTATATAATAGATAGACAAGAAAGAAAGAAATAAAGAAAAGAATTTGGTATAGTTGGCAGGATCAGATAGCTAGATAGACAGACAGACAGACAGACAGACAGGAAAGGAGCTATAGAACAGACAGAAAGAGAGATATACAGAGATGACTTCCTCGGGGTCACGCAGTGAGGAGATAAGGGATGAACTACCGTAATACCACTATACCACACATTGGCTTATCATTCTCAGGGCCATGAGTGGGTCAAGGTCTACACTGGCAGCATTGTGTGCCAGGCTGGATGCCATGCCAGTCCATCATAGATAGATAGATAGATAGATAGAGTGAAAGGTGCTATATGATAGATAGATAGATAGATAGATAGATAGATAGATAGATAGATAGATAGATAGATAGATAGATAGATAGATAGATAGATAGATAGATAGATAGATACTTAATTCCCATACTCCGGCAGCAGCATACTGATAATAACAATATTAAATTAAAGAGTGATAACAATGCAGGTATAACAGACAATAACTTTATATAATGTTAACGTTTACCCCCCCGGGTGGAATTGAAGAGTCACATAGTGTGGGGAAGGAACGATCTCCTCAGTCTGTCAGTGGAGCAGGATGGTGACAGCAATCTGTCGCTGAAGCTGCTCCTCTGTCTGGAGATGATCCTGTTCAGTGGATGCAGTGGATTCTCCATGATTGACAGGAGTCTGCTCAGCGCCCGTCGCTCTGCCACAGATGTCAAACTGTCCAGCTCCATGACAATAATAGAGCCTGCCTTCCTCACCAGTTTGTCCAGGCGTGAGGCGTCCCTCTTCTTTCTGCTGCCTCCCCAGCACACCACCGCATAGAAGAGGGCGCTCGCCACAACCATCTGATAGAACATCTGCAGCATCTTATTGCAGATGTTGAAGGACGCCAGCCTTCTAAAGAAGTATAGTCGGCTCTGTCCTCTCTTGTATTGGCAGTCCAGTCTAATTTATCATCCAGCTGCACTCCCAAGTATTTATAGGTCTGCACCATCTGCACACAGTCACCTCTGATGATCACGAGGTCCATGAGGGGTCTGGGCCTCCTAAAATCCACCACCAGCTCCTTGGTTTTGCTGGTGTTCAGGTGTAGGTGCTTTGAGTCGCACCATTTAACAAAGTCCTTGATTAGGTTCCTGTACTCCTCCTCCTGCCCACTCCTGATGTGGCCCACGATAGCAGTGTCGTCAGCGAACCTTTGCACGTGGCAGGACTCTGAGTTGTATTGGAAGTCCGATGGCTGAACAGGACCGGAGAAAGTACAGTCCACTGTGGCGCTCCTGTGTTGCTGACCACAATGTCAGACCTGCAGTTCCCGAGACGCACATACTGAGGTCTGTCTGTAAGATAGTCCACGATCCATGCCACCAGGTATGAATCTACTCCCATCTCTGTCAGCTTGTCCCTAAGGAGCAGAGGTTGGATGGTGTTGAAGGCGCTAGAGAAGTCCAGAAACATAATTCTTACTGCACCACTGCCTCTGTCCAAGTGGGAGAGGGATCGATGTAGCATGTAGATCATTATTTGGAACGTATGCACCTCATGTGTGTACTGTATCTACAATAGTCTGAGTAAACACATCGTTAAAACAGAAACGCTTTCATATTTTAGTAATAAATGACAAATGTAGACATAAACTGTGTATTGTGTGAAGCCTTTCACAACACTTTCACCAAAGGTTCAAGGCTGCAGTGGTAATGACTGCTGACTTGTAATCAAGAGTCCCCCGGTTTGATCCCCACTGCCTCGTGAATTTACCGTTTTGAGTAGTCAGTCAGTCTTCATCCAACCCGCTGTATCCTAACTAAAGGGTCATGGGGGTCTGCTGGAGCCAATCATGGACGCCAGCCCACCGCAGGTTTTGAGTAGTGAGCTGCTCCTATTGTTAATATTATACAATAAACACATACATTTGATTTGGATCTATAACAGCCAGTGTACATTTATAGTACTTGTAAAAGTTAGCGTTTTTATTCACTTTTATTCTCTGTCACAATCACGATACATACTACAGACCCCCCCGCCAAATGATCTGACGCTATTAGTTTTTATTTGAAACTGGGAATAACTAAATGTGAGTGATGCCTTGAGACAATGGAAGTGGAAATTCTCTGATCTGGAGGGATAACCGCTGGCGAATCGGCCTTCCTTCTTCGTATCTCACCGTCACTTGAATTTGTTTTATTGAGTGTTCCTGCTCACGCTGAGTTAGTACGCACCTTATGGTCCATGAGGTCAAAGCCACACTTACAAAAACACAGAGACAAAGGTATAGAGAGAGCGGATGATGACGAGGATTCTACATCACAGAAAGAATGCACGTCGCACTTTTGCCGTGCGACGTGCATTCTTTCTCTGATGTAGAACCTTCGTCATCATCAAAGTTCAACTCTGTTCTTTATGTGAAAACAGCAGGGTCACATCGGGGGGAGCGTGAACGTGACCGGGAGAATAAAACTGAAACGCTAACCTTTACAAGTACCATACATTTACAGCGGCTGTTACAGACTCAAATCAAATGTATGTTTTTATTCTAAAAGAATAAGAGCAGCTCACTTCTCAAAATACGTGTACCTTTTGTGAAAGTGTTTGTTTGATATTTGGACTTCAGCCTTCACACATTATACGCTTCATGTCTACATTTTGTCACTTATTACTAAAACATGAAAAACATTTTAACGATGTGTTTACATAGATTGTTGTAAATACGGAACACACATGACATGCGTGCGTTCCAAATAACGATATAGTATTTACTCAATACAACTCCAGGCAAGTGACACGCAGGTAAACAGACTTGAGCTGAGAAAACTCTGTGTGGCAGTGGGGGGATGTGATAGCAGGCTGCTTGCTGCTTATCGACACATTTACAAGACAAAAGACACTGACAGAGAGGTGCGAAGGGATTTAAGGATTTACGAGTTTTTTGTAGGTTTTGGTAATTCTAGTGTTAAGTGCTATATCAGCTCTCACACACTCACAGGCACACTCAGTATTCCAATCTATCAGTAAGGCTTCTACCCTCAGTAAGGCTTCTCAGGGTGACTCCGCCCCTTCTGACAGCTTCTTCATCAGGCCCATAGCCTGTCACTCTCTCTCAGGCTCCGCCCCTTCGAACAGTCCCTCATCTCTCTTTCTCTTTCTATCTCCCTCTGCAGAACTTCTCAGGAGAAATCCACACCTTCAACCACCGTCTCCCCAGGCCCCGCCCCTTCTGACTGTGTTTCTTTCCCTAGTTCTGTCCCCTCTCTATCTCAGGCTCCACCCCTTCATAAACTATATCTCTTAACCCCTCTCGTCTTCCTTCTCCCAGGCCCAGCCCCTCTCTCTTTAATCTTTATCTCACATAGTGCCTTTCAGAAAATGTTTTTATCCAGCTACCCTGTACATTCATGCTATTCCAATCTATCTATATATCTATCTAATCCTGCCAGCTATGCTATCTATCTATCTGTCTATCTATCTGTCTATCTAATCCTGCCAGCTACGCTATCTATCTATCTAATCCTGCCAGCTATGCTATCTATCTATCTAATCCTGCCAGCTATGCTATCTATCTGTCTATCTATCTATCTTGCCAACTACACCATCTATCTATCTATCTAATCCTGCCAACTACGCTATCTATCTATCATATAGTGCCTTCACACTATAAGCATTTTGAGCACATTAAGATGCTATATAAATAATAAATAGTACTAATTATTTCTATTATCTGTCATATAGTGCCTTTCACATTTATCTGTCTTTTTGGTTTCTGGCATTGGACACGCTGGACGTGCCCCCTGCTGCGCCCCCGCTGGCCATCAAGCATCTGTCTCATTAGAATTCAACACACAAGGCACCATGGAGTACGCGGAGCTCTGATGTATGCTTTATTTATTTGTTTATTTATTTGTGGCGCTGCAACGCGGCTGAAAAATACTGTAACCTGTAATTATGTCCAAAGCTGTTTTCAGTTGCTTCCCTTAGGCGGATGAGGGGGCAGAACGAAAGGTGGATTTTATTTATAGCCTTTATAGATTTCCTTTAGAAACAAAAACAGGATTTAAGGTCTCAACGCCGCTGCCTTAACCTTCACCGCCCCGCTGCGTTGCTTTCACTCGAGGCCATCACACCGCAGCGGTGAGAGCAGCAGGTGGTGGTGGTGGTGGTGGGGGGGTCTCTCGGTGCCCCACCTCGGTGTCTCGGAGCTGTCGGTGCCCGCAGACTTTAAACTGCTGAACCTGCGAAGGACTCACCGCCAACTCTGAATGCGAGTTTGTCATTCGCTGCCGTTTGCTGCGCCGCTGGTCGAGCCACTCGTCACCGGATTTGTCACAATTTGACTAAAACATGAATGGGACGTGCTAAGTTCTCACGTCATTTATGAACGTATCTGCGCCGACACTAAAACGACTGACCTCACTCGTGATAAAGCCGTAAGCCTACACTGGGCAGACGTGCATCGGTTGAAAGTGAAAAGGACGCGTCGTCCGCGCTAGACGTTCACTTGGAGTTTGCGTTCACACACGGAGAACAGCAATGGCGAACACGACAAAGAAATGAAAGAAGAGAGTTTTGTTTGGACTCACAGTGAGGTAGCGAGAGAAATACACAAAGCGGCTGAGAAAACGCAATGAGCAGAAGCCAATCAGAGAAGGGCCACGTAATAAGAATGAACCAATCAGAGTGAGATTAGAGTCTGTGTTTTTTTTTTTTTTTTACCCATCCACACTGCGATGCCACACTGGTGCCCTCAGAAGTTCACAGCTTTGGGGAGCGTGAACGAAAGGCGAAAAGAGACTAAACAAAAATGTAGTGTGGACATCGCCTGCTTCACTCCGCCTGACTCTCAATGAAGTCTGCGGCGTCCATTTTTAAAATGACCATTTTGTGCACACGGCAAGGGGGACGGACACACACAGCGAGCTCGTACCCTCAGGTCGTGCAGATGCGCTTCATCTCGTCCAAAATCGATTGGCCTGGGCGAGTGGACGAACGCCGATGAATCTCCAGGAGAATCCGAGCTGGGATCGGTTAAAGGAGTTGGGGGGGCCCGTGAACCTGGGTGACCCCAAAAGAGGAGCGATGTGAATGGTGAGACTGCGGGGAGGCATACGGAAGATCGGGAAAGCGGCAGACACACTGGACGTGGGCTGTGGAATACCCCTTAGCGAGCAGCAGTCCTGGCCATCCACCATTTTAGTGATTTGTCAAACTGCGTGAAGAACGACACTCTGCTGTTTCACTCGTCACCGGTGGCCATCGAGAAGGGACGGATCTACCATCAGGGCATTCCAAGTGTGTGGCTGGGCACCCATCATGGCAAGGGAGCTTTTCTTCCAATCCCTACCCAACCTGCTCGATAAAAATGACTGAGTACCTGTGGCGCCAAGGGGGTACCCCCCCAGGGGGTACCCCCCCCACACCCCCAGGGGTAGAAAGGCTTGATGAGTCTCTCACCGTAATCAAGAGCTGCATTACACAACCCGGCGTCCACGTGGCGCATTATTACAAGTCAGCACTCACCCAGGGGTCCGTGGGGTCTTAATCCAGCCTCGCCATCGAGATGTTAAGCCGAGCCTGTGGCCAATGATGTGCTGGTAGGTCCACTTGTGATTTTGCGTTAGCACGGCAGGACCCCCGGGTTCAATCTCTCTCACTCTCTGGTTGATTTTCCACAAGTGACTTTGGGTTTTTAAACCCCAAAGATTGTCTTGTGTGGCTGACTGGGGTGGCTGAGTGACCTTCTGACGTCTCATCTGAGCTTGGACGCTCGCCACCAGGACCCTGTGACTCCAAATGAGGAGAAGCAGGTCTGGCCGGATAACCCGTAGTATATAGCACCTTACCTCAGCTGATAATACGAAACGGCCTAATCACACGTCAATAATTATATATGTTGGTTTATTATCTGGGGTCCTCCCTGGCCTCTCTGGATGTAAGGTGGACACACACACTTATAAGGGGCTGTCCAGGGGGGGTCATTTAGCTACCTACCCCCCCCCCCCCAACACAGTTACTTTTTGGATTTTTGGGATTTTATTAGGAGCCTCCCCCTTAGTATTTCATATGTCACCCCCCCCCCCTATCATTTTTGTGTGTAAGGGTCATCTCGACCTCACCTGTCCCCCTTTCGACAGAAAGAGGACACCATAAAGATGAAGCCCAGTCAGGGTGGAGACGCTGGTTCAAGAGCTGAGAAGAAGAAGCCAGGCCATAAGAAACACGAGGTAGACGACACGGACAGCCGGCGGTCCCTCGGCCCATCGAGACTTGCTGTCGGTCAAATAGGGTCTCGTGCCTCGTGCTCTGAGGCTCCTGGCACTGATCCTTCATGTTTGTCTTCTCTAGGACTCCAACTCCATGGTTATATTTTTAATTCTTTTCCCAAATGATATTACATATGGTGTACCTCTGTGTCGTCTACCACGCCACTTCTGAAACATTTCCCAGCCTGAACTGCGAGAGGGTAACCTAGCAACAGGCTCCGTGCCTTAGCGCCAAACGAGGAACTGCTGGCAGGGCGGGCTTAGCGGCGACGGCTTTGAGTCACTCGTTTGGCTGCGATATCTGGTTTGGGAGTCGGGGAGTCCTGGGCACCAAGTGATGACAGGCATGGGGGGGGCTTCACACTGGGAGCTCAGAGTTAATTATATATGACAACGGCCTCTGGGGGGCG
Source organism: Erpetoichthys calabaricus (assembly GCF_900747795.2). Classification (NCBI taxonomy): domain Eukaryota; kingdom Metazoa; phylum Chordata; class Cladistia; order Polypteriformes; family Polypteridae; genus Erpetoichthys; species Erpetoichthys calabaricus. The sequence goes on along the minus strand of NC_041410.2, from coordinate 98,499,879 downwards.
CTGCAGAGGAACTTGAAAGGCAGAAAAAAAGTTTATTACAAGGAAAGGCCAAAAGCAAGGGACGATCATAGGGAGAAAACGAAAAAAGTGCAAAAACAAACAAGTGCCATGTGCTGCCTTCCCCCGGTGCTCTAAGTATACACACCATAATAACCACTTCGTCAGGCGAGGGGGGGCTCTTCACCCCCATAACTACACAAAATTCTTAAAGCCCCCTACAACACACTTGAAACGACCTCCTGATCTGGGAGAGGACTGGCAGTTGAAACCCAAAGAAAGCCCCCAACTTAACTGGAGACCACTGGACCACCAAAACTGCAATTGGAGGGTAACGTAGAAGCCCCTCATAGATATGAGTGCAAATGTTACTCAATGGATTAAAACAAGATAGATAGATAGATAGATAGATAGATAGATAAAAAAGGCACTATAAAATAGATAGGGGGATAGATGTGAAAGGCGCTATATAATATGTCGGTCAATGTGTATATCCATCCATCCATCCATTTTCCAACCCGCTGAATCCGAACACAGGGTCACGGGGGTCTGCCGGAGCCAATCCCAGCCAACACAGGGCACAAGGCAGGAACCAATCCCGGGCAGGGTGCCAACCCACCGCAGCAATGTGTATATATATATATATATATATATATATATATATATATATATAAAAACTGGCTAAAGAATAATTTCTCTTACCATACATAGATATGTAAGGCACTTTATAATGGATAGGCAGGCAGATGTGAAAAGGCACTATATAATAGATAGGAACGGTGCTATATAATATATAGATAGATAAATGTGTGTATATATATATATATATATATACAGTATACTGGCTAAATAAAATCATTTCCTTTACAATACAGATATGAAAGGCACTATATAATAGACAGATGTGAAAGATGCTATATAATACATGTAAGAATGGCAGAAAATCCTCCAATCCAGGTATGTGAAGCTTGTTGTGCTAAACCCAAGAAGATCTCAGGCTGGCAAGGCTACCAAAGGGGCTTCAGCTAAATACTGTAAGGGGTCTGAACACTTGTGTCAATGTGAGTTTTAATTTTTAATACATTTTGAAAAATTCCTCAACTCCCATTTTCGCTTTTACATGCTGTGGTTTTGGTGTGCAAATTGAAATGATCTTAGCAGAAGGCTGCCACATAGCACGATGTGACAAAGTGAAGACATCCGGAGACTCTCTGAATCCCATTTTTCCCAGTTCAAGCTGGTGTGGTGCCCACGCTTATTCCAGCAGCTTTGGGTGGAAGTGCCGGGTCACCAGAGGATGCTTTCCTTTCTACCATTCACTGGTTTGGGTGAATTCAGAGATATGAGAAGAAACATCAGTCCATGAAGTGAAGGGGTGCCACACGGGACACTTGGAGAACATACAATGACAGGCAAAGGGGGACCATGCAGACGGTTTGGGGGAGTTTGGGGTCATTTTGGAGATGGATGTCATGGCCTAGAACAGACAAGCATGAAGTTCTTTCAGTTCTGTGCTCATCCACTTGTTGGTGGCCCAGGGTTTTAAGAATTTCCTTTGATGGAGTTCACAGGGAGCTTCATCATCATCATCATCATAAATGGTCAGTTTAGACTGTACATGGAGGTACCGATCAGAAATAAAGAGAAAGGAATGAAGAAGCAGCCTGAGCAGGTCTGCAGTAAATTCCCCCCCTCGGAGTGACACCACACCCGCACACTCTTTTGTTATCCCACGTCACTCCCACCTCTTTTCTTCTGCTGCCAATACCGCTGGTGTCCGTGTTATTCCCAGAATATAAGTGTGTGGAGGGTAATAAGACACGATGGGCTATGACAGCCTTGCCAATGTTCAGCAGCCGCTTTGTCCAGTTGTACTACTGAAGGATAAATGGATGGTTGTCTCTGCTGCCGGTCAGTGGTATCCCATCGGAAAAACAAGGAACAATGGGGCCGACTTCATAACACCAAACTTCCTCTAGCAAGTGTTCGCTGTTGGTTCACGTTTTATCTGAGCTGAACGTCAAAGTCTTACTCAAGTAGCTGTGCCTACTTAAGATCATCCACGTCAAAAATGCAACCCAACATGTGGACTGCAAGGCAATGCACCTGGAGCACCCGGAACATTCCTTCTGTTTTAAAATTGAAATGATCGACTGCCTTTCTCTTCGCTCCTCAGTTTTCAGGTCGTGTGTCGTAACTGAAGACAAAGCAGACGCAGTGCATTTCACTCAGTGAGGGGACAGCATTTCGATTGAAATCCATGTGCTAAGCTGCCAAAATGTAGCCAATCAGCATCAAGGGGTGGGGCCAGGGGTGTCCACAGCTGGGCTCAGAAGCATTCCAGTCGCGAGTGTCTTCACCCAGCGCTAAGACTTGATGAGGCAGGGGGTCCGCCGTCTCATCGAATAGCTGGACTGCCGATGCCAATGACTATGTCATTCTCGATGCTCGTTGACGGGCTGCTGGAATAGAAGTGACGGCAGGAGAATAAAGTCCGACTGTTACAGTATCATCATTCAGGAGCGAATGTCCCGAAGAGCTGCAGCACACGATTATGGAGATCAACAACTGGGGGGCGTCCGCAAACCAATGCTCTCCTAAGCTTGCTGTGTAAATACGTGCAGATGGAGGCAACCATCCCGGCTGTCGCTAAACTTGACTGACCATCAAAAGACGAATGACGCCACGTGAAAGAAAGACAAGAAGAAGACATTTCAAACGCACAGGCGATTTATTTACTGCAAATGGAACCGAAAAAAATCCAAATAACCGAATCCTAACGAGTGACAAGAATGGAAATCGAACCAAGCAGGCAACGAGGTCAAATGAAGAGAAACTCGCAATGAGCACAAGAACAACAGATTTCTTTTCATTGTTTTTCAACACCCCCCCCCCCCCCCCCCCCGGTAGTGCCAGTACCCACTGGTAACGTCACTTCCGGTTTCCGGTCCCGATGACGTTACTTCCTGCCTATACAGCTGCTATCTTTAGATAGATAGATAGATAGATGAAAGGCACTATATAATAGATAGATGAAAGGCACTATGTTATAGATAGATATGAAAGTCGCTATATAATAGATGAAAAGCACTATATAATAGATAAATGAAAGGCACTATATAATAGATAGATATGAAAGGCGCTATATAATAGATAGATATGAAAGGCGCTATATAATAGATAGATGAAAGGCACTATATAATAGATAGATAAATGAAAGGCACTATGTAATAGATAGATAAATGAAAGGCACTATATGATAGATAGATATATATGAAAGGCACTATATAATAGATAGATAGAAGAATGAAAGGCACTATATAATAGATAGATAGATAGATAGATAGATAGATAGATAGATAGATAGATAGATAGATAGATAGATAGATAGATAGATAGATAGATAGATACTTTATTAATCCCAAGGGGAAATTCACAAATTTACGGCCCTAAGTTCAGTTCTGTTTTGGACTCCGACCTGTGAACGTCTCACAAGCTCATTTCCCCGTTTGCAGCCAGGGCACAATATACGGGTGGCTGCCCCAACACTTTCCGATGTCTTTCGATTCTTATTATGACACCTCAAATCAGATAACAAAAGGAACACCCAGCCGACCTTTTGATTACCCGCGGGTCACGACCCCGGAAGCCACACTCCTAAGCAATGTGGGAAGTGATGCCAACGCCGGCACTCAAAAAGGAATCTGAAAATGGCGTTCAAGACATTAGAACGAAGTCATGCGAAACATAACCATTGAGACAAACAGGAGTGTAGATGTTTTCAGCAAGGCCTCAAAAAATACTTCTCGTCAGGGGTGTCGGTAGCTTCAGCCCTCATTAGGGGCTCCCTGACGACCGAGTTGTGGATGGGGGGGGGGTATCCCTTGAAGTCTTTGCAACATCGATGGAGTTTTCTTGCTGTTAAACAGAAGAATTCAGGGCTGGCCTGGTTAGGATCTGCATTGAACAGCTGGGGGGTGGGGGGGCTCTCAAAGATCTGAGACCAGGGTGGGGGGGGGAGGTAAAGCCCCTAATGAGGCCACTGCTTCTCACCATTTCAGTTCATCACTCCACGTCGTCTAAACAGTGGGAGGTCCCTGACCAGGACTGTCAACGCCCCCTGCCCCACCTCTTGATGCTGATTGGTCATTTGATTACCCTCAGTTTCTTTCGTGATTCTTGAAGTGAAAAGCAACGCACTCGGAGCAGCCACCGAATGAACTGCAATGCGCTTGTCTTCTTACAGCTTTGCCGCGTGATCCTCGGATGGGAACCGCAATGCAATACGCTTTTGTCTCGCGTTTTCAACTGGCATGAACATTGGGTGCCACCATGAGTAGCGATCAAACGTGGCTGACATGTTTTTAATTATGGCACGATGATAAAATAAGTAAACATGCGTTATGTTGCAGTGTAGTTCACGTTGATGAATTTCAGCATAAGAAATCTTGCAACGGCCCGTTTCACGCTAAGCACTGTGCCACCCGCCCACCACCGGTACTCGCTCAGCGGCTCTAAAGCCGTATCAATGAAATTTCCTTTAACAGCCTTTTAATTGACAGGCGGTGCACAAAGGGCCCGATTTAAGTGTGTGGTCTTTGATAATCCGCATCGCCTAAAAGGAAGCCGAAAGAACGGCGCTTGATAAAAAAGGGAGGCTCGCTGTCAAAATAACATCTCCGGTGCGCCGCGCCACGTGTGAAGTTTTATGGAGTGATCATTAATTTGTGGCATTCGCTGCGTTTCTCCAAAACTCACATTAATTCATCACAAGCAAAGAACGCATTGTTCTGAAGAGTCACGGGGCTGTCAGTTTGAGAAAGTGTGGAACGGGTCATTAATTGCTGTTTACTTCATGGGGATTCGGAATTAATTGAAAGGTTGGCACTCAAGTTGTGTGGTTTGCTTTACAGCTAACGTTTCCAACGGGATTTTCTTTCCGTCTAGTTTTGCCGTCGCGTGTGCCATTGGCCGCCGGGTGAGCTGGCTTCCGTTTGGTCGACTACGCTTCTTTATGTTTTGTTTCTTTTGTGACTTCTTGTTGTTTTTTTGCCTTTGGATTGTGTTTTGTTTTTATTATGAACTTTGTTTCGCCTTGCTGGCCACTCATTGATACCTTTTGTGTTGTTCGGAGCAATGGGGCGATGATAAATAAACGTTTCTATTGATCAAGATTCCAGCCAGGGTTTGGTGATGATACCTCCCTTTAGTGGGCAATTTTGGGAAGTGCTTCTGGGAGAACCTGCTTCATGCTGGGAATTCTACTCCACGTCCGTCCTCGGCACAAAAACAGATAACTAGTTTCTTCAGTTAAACCGGGAGATGCACACAGAAGGCAAAACCAACGAAAATAAAAATAAAACAAAGTAACCGAAACTGAGACGAGAGGCAAAAACACACACAAGAAGTCGAAAACCAGGCAAGACAGGAGACAAGAACTTAGAAAAATTGAGATTTCACCCACAGCTTGGCTACGACACGATGCAAAAGGCTGAGCTTTTATCCCGTCTGCTGATTAATTTGAGGTCACAACCCCAGAGGCCACACCCCTAGAAACATGGGGCACGCCCCTGACAACAGTACACAAGAATGGCTTCCAGAGCAGGAAAAGGCTACAAGACTTCATAATTTCAGCCCTAATCATGAAACGCTTCAAGTGACAGGAAGCACAGAGTCTCAAAAATACACGAATATCAATTCTGGAGAATTCTGCGCTCGCGTCTACACGCCTCAGCCATGCCAAGCCTCATGCTGGTATTCTGATCACACACTGGCTGCCCTACTGGTGCTTGAACTGGAAATTCTCAAGGGCCGCTTCGCTCCTTACAAGATTGGCTGGATGCTATAGTTTCAATCGCAGAGCGGCTGCCCCCTTGGAATGCGAGTGGGGGGCTGCTTTAACATTCGATCGAAGGGTGGGCAGGGAAGACTCAGCTACCACGTTGTGTATCAGCATCCAATAGCCACAAACAGGAGAAGGACACAAACCGCTAACTGCTGTGACCTGCTCGGCTCAGAAAACTCCAAACGGGGGCTCAACTCCCAAAAGTGGGCCTCACAGGGTCCCGACTTTTGATCAGAATCTGAGGGTTGTCTTTGTGTTTTGTGTGCCCCTCAGCAAAGTCTAAAATGTGTTTGCATTCTTCTGCACCTTTTCTCTCGGGTGGATCCTGTTGCCATGGTGCGTCCTCTGGTTACTGGGGGCGTGGCCACAGAGGTCATGACCCTGCCCTCGTTAGGTTTTGACTTGAATCTTCAGGTTTAACCAGAGCTGAGTCTCGATCTGAAGGACTGTTGCGTTGTGTTCAGTTTTTCTCACTCTTGACATTGAATTTTGGTTTTGATGTAAGAAACGTTTCCGTGTTCCCGGCGTCTCGTCTCTCATCCTCAGTTCCGACTTCTGATTTTTAGATTTTGTTCCCAGGTTGTTTGAAATATAAGAGTGACTTTCGTTTCTGACCTCAGCTTACTTTTTGACTTTGCATTTCTTCTTGTCCTTACATGACAAATTGGACTTTGAGGGGTCTGCTGAAGCCCGGAATCTTCTAGATGGTGATGTCATTGTGCACCGACTTTTCATTGTTTTCAAGTTCTATTGTGTCGTGTCATGGGGTTCATTTCTGTCTTCCTTTTGAATTAATTACTCGTTTTGTTTATTGCCGTTGATGGGCACCGCCATTTCGTTGTTCTGTTGGTGTGACGCGGTGGTCTGTTGCCGGGGATGTGGTCCCCCACGTTACACGGTGTGATGTCATCGAGTGACGCATGTTCACTGGTGTCCAAGATTGTGGATAATCAGCAAAAGGAGCCGCTAACCCTCTGATTAGCGTGTGACGTTTAGGGCTTGAAATTGTGCAGGACTTACCTAAAGTAGGCCTAGACTCCAACTCGAGAAGCAGGCCCAGAAGAAGCGAAACCTACAGTGTCCACCTAAAGAGGGGAGAGTTACAACTCGGACACCATTAAAAATGCTGTTTGTCTGGAATACACTTCTTCTGTAGACTCGTTTGGATTTGTTTGGACATTTATGGATTTTTCAGTGAGCACGTAAATGAAATATTTTTCCATCTTTCATGATTTTGACATCTGCAATATTTACTAGTTTAGTGATTGATCACCTGGGTCTAACATTCAGTTTGGACCTGCAAGATGTCCGTCCTGTCTAAAATATGGGACAAATGATTAAAACCAGGAACCCCACATCAGGCTCACATGTGGGACCATCACAGCATATAAAGGACGACACCTCAGCCAACATGGACAGCTCAGTCTGCTCCTCATATTTAAGAGGAGAAGAGAAACTCCGTCAGGAGAGAGCCAGTTAGAGGATGCTAAGTGATTATCATTCAGAGAACACGCTAAAATTGTAGCAGACTAATTATGTGTCCTGCTAGACTGCCATTGTGTTTCCACCACTCAACGCAAGGCTTTTCTCCAAGGTTTATTGCGCTGGACAATCTGTAGAATAATATACATACGGTACAATATGGACTCACTTTAGAGCATTTTGAAATCTCGCTGCCCAACTCGTCATGCGGCTCAAGGCTGGGGACAAAAAAAAGAAAACCAGAGAGCTTGTGGTCTTCGTAAAGAGAGCCGTGTCTGGGAAAACGAAAGAACGAGAAGAGCAATCAGTCGGCCCTCCGTCTGTCTGGCCATCCATCCAAGAGCAGGAGACGTGCAACGCAGGGCAGAAATATGTCAATAGAATATTAAATTAGCTTCAGATTAAAATCTTATCTCTCTTTAATCTTTTATCTCACACAGTGCCTTTCAGAAAATGTTTTTATTCAGCTATCCTTTACATCCATTCTATTCCAATCTATTATATAGTGCCTTTCATATCTCTCTATCTATTTTATAGTGCCTTTCATATCTTTCTACCCTTCTCTATTCCTCTATCTCTGTACAAAGCACATTACTATTTTCATTTTACCATATATATATTTATATATATATATTGTCACAGGTGGCTGGGGGTGGTACCCAGCCGGGACGTCCCGGAGGAGGGCTTACGCCTCCTCCAGACCACATGGGGGCGACCGTCCTGGTGGCTTTGGGAACCACGGGTACAGAGCTTTGAAGCTCAACCCTGTAGGGGCCCGTGGTCACCGCCAGGGGGAGCCCCAATGGCTGAGGAGCCCTGGACCTCAGCACTTCCACCACACCCGGAAGTGCTGGGGGGGGGAGAAGACCAGGGACACCCAGAGAGCTTCTGGGTGCGCAGCCGGCACTTCCACCATACTGGGGAGTGCCGGCGGAAGATTGTCAGGAGGCACCTGGAGCAGATCCGGGTGGTTATAAAAGGGGCCGCCTCCCTCCATTCGAGGGCTGGAGTTGGGAGCGCAGAGGAGTGGAGGCGGCCTGAAGAGTGAAAGAGGCATTGTGAGGCCTGGACTTTGGGGGAGTTTTGGGGGTTTGTGTGCACATTTGTAAATAGTACAGTGTAAATAAACATGTGGTGGTGCCTTTAAACATGTCTACCTGTCTGTGTCCGGGCTGCTTTCCACAATATACATATAAATCTTTTAACATTTTCCATCCTTGGTTTTCAACTGTGAAGTAAAACAAAATCATGAGAGCTCTAATGAGGGATAAATGCCGCAGCTCCAGACTGCAATTGCTTGAGAGCTCCATTTACAATTTTGTGCTCAATAGCACTAGGAAATCGCTGTCCACGGTGCTGAAAACAATGTGCTACCAAATGATAATCGAAAACCTTGGGAGACGCAAGCTCAGCTGCTGGGAAGTACCAGAGGAGAGGCGACGTGTGCAAAGACAAACTGCTGCTTGATTTGGAGTGGATAAACGCTGAACATTACAAGGCAAGAACAACTCGACGTAAAGGACCTGGAAGGTCTGTGGTGGTCTGGCCTGCTCCTGTATGACCAGAGTCAGTGCCTGCTGTGCCCACGGAATCACCGGCACAGAGAGGGTCATAAGCCGTGAGCGGGCCTCCAGTGTCTGAGATGGAGGTCTTCTGTCCTTGGTGGCTTCCTCACATTAAGATGTCTTTTTATTTATTTTTTCTTAATTGACTACAGTCCACAACTGCCTGGTTTTAAACTCTTCAACAGCTTTTTTCACCTTGAAAAAAAGATAAAGTCAGATACAGTGTTTAAGTCTTTGTTATTCTGTGATTAGAAACTACTTTGTATACAAGAAATACATTTAAATATGTCCACCTGTCTATTATATAGCACCTTTCATCTATCTATCAATTGTATCTTCATAATTTTGTGATCTTGCTGACTATACTAAAATGAACATCTATTTTATAGTATAATGCATTTTCCTATCTGTCTGTTGTACCTAAAACTTTCCACAGCAATACGGATACGAAGGATTGATGAGGACTAGAAAATGAAGCTGACAGTAATGAACACTGTAGTCACATGCAAAGGTCTAAGCCAGGAATCAAACAAAATGGAAAGTCCCAAAGCAAAACTTTCATTGAAAATTGGAGTCAAACTGGAATACAGACTAATAATGCTTTGCTATTCTCTAAATTGGCAAGTTGCTGCCATCACGCCATCTGACTCCCAGTGCATTGTGCGGTGGACACACTGAGCTGACTTCACTGGCAAAGATGCTGAAACAGACAGTGCCAGTGAAACAAAATGGAAAGGCAAAAATAACAAAAATATATCAAATAATTATCAAACCAATATGGAATAAAATACGGAATAAAAAGGGGAAAAGTAAAAGCAGAAAAATTACAAAAACTAAAAAAAATCATAAATCTGTAATTGTGAATATGTGATCCTACTGACTACACTAAAATGAATATCTATATCTATGTGATCCTACCGACTAAACTACAATGAATATCTATATCTATGTATGTGATCCTACCGACTACACTAAAATGAATATCTATATCTATGTGATCCTACCGACTACACTACAATGAATATCTATATCTATGTGATCCTACCGACTACACTACAATGAATATCTATGTATGTGATCCTACCAACTACACTAAAATGAATATCTATATCTATCTATGTGATCCTACCGACTACACTAAAATGAATATCTATGTATGTGATCCTACCGACTACACTAAAATGAATATCTATGTCTTTGTGATTATGTGATCCTACTGACTACACTAAAATGAATATCTATCTATGTATGTGATCCTACCGACTACACTAAAATGAATATCTATCTATCTTTGTTATTGTGTTCCTGCCGATTACACTAAAAAGAATATCTATGTGATCCTGCTGACTATACTAAAATATCTATCTATCTATCTGTCTGTCTGTCTATCTATCTTTTGCCTGAACTGTCACCATTTTGTGGACTTTTGTTTGGAGTTGCTCCCTTGTGACAACAGGAAGCGTGCGCCGCCATCACTGTCAGCGTTGTGCCTTGGCTGGTTGTCTCAGCTTTCAGATATCCTCAATTGCTGTGACACTAGTGCATGTGTCTTCTTCTCAGTACTTACAGTGAAGCCTTTAGTTTTGAATTTGCCCTTCTGAGATCCGGTCCTAGTTTTTCGGATTAGGTGTGTGACTGCTCGTCCTACTGGTGTCGCCTCCTGCTGTGTTTTCAGAGACTTCATTTCTCACCTTCCACCTCGCAGTCATTTCTTTCCAAAGCCTTTGTGGCAGATCGCTGGCCGGGGTCCTTTCAGACTTTGATTGTTGGTTTGAACGCTCATTTGACTCCCTGCGTTTGGTCGTTCCTTGACTTCAGTTCATTGCCTGCCATGCTTTCTGCCCTTTTAAATTATGTGACCAAGCACTGGTCACCAGTGGACCCCCTGGATGCCAAGTTTGCTTGATCAAGTGAAGGAAGGCCCTTTAATGTGCATCCCACTGGATTTGTGGGTACCCCACAATGAAACCTATTGGGGTCCCAGATGACATCTTCAGTGCCTGGTGTCAGGTGGGCCGGACCCTCACCAGTGGCACAGATTATTCCTGCAGGCTGCCCACACTGCCCTCTAGTGTCCTGGAGAGAGAGACTCAAACACAACAATGGGGTTGTTCATGTAACACGGGAGGTCTAGTCTGCTCCTGTATTGATGTGACAGCGCCCCCTGATGGTCAGTGTCACTCTCTGAAGTGTCTCCTCCTTGCTGTCAGGCTCCTTTGGTCATTTCCAGGACAGTTCCTTCTCCTGTTTCCTGACAGCATTCCAGTCAGTCTTCCCACCCCCTTCAGTTTTTCACAAGGACACTATCCCCCCGTCTCGTTGCGTACGTGAAGCAGATGTAATGTGATATTAAAATCAGTCCAGAGACGTGCAGGAGTCATTAAAATCAGACTCTCCTCCCATCATCTCCGCAATGTGCATGTGGGACTGTTTAGATGATATTACTAAGAAAGCACCTGAAGTGAGAACATTCACAGCTAATTAAAGCCGGGTGAGATATGATTAGGTGGGCCACAGGGAGCTGAGCAGATCTGCCAGATGTCAAAAAGGCACGCCTGGTGCTGGAAATCCATCTGGCCGAGGGCTGATAGGAAGGCTGGAGGTCTGAACCGACCTGAGGATCTTGTGCAGGTGCGCCAGTCGGTGGGGCTCCAGGGCTAGGAATGGGAGGAGAGTCTGGACTGGGGTGGTCTTGATGTAGTAGGAGCCAACATGTGTAAATGAATTGGGGGGCAACAGAGAGAGAGAGAGAGAGGTGGGTAATTCACAAGTCTTCATCCCCGGACATTTTCTTGTTTCTCCACACTGACTTCCAGTGGATTTCATTTGGCTTTCTTGGCACTGGTCAACTCTTTAATGTCAAAGTGAACAAAGATCTCTGCCAAGCATCAGAATGAATTATAAATATAAAACACAAAATAAGTGACAGCACAAGCATTCACCCCTTCACGTCAGCGTCTGGCAGACGGCAGCCATGATAGTCTTTGTGCACTCGGGTCTCTCTCGGTCAGCTCCTCCAATTCTCCTCATTCTTCTTTGCTCTCTCAGGTGTCATGGAGGTGGTGAGGACGTAGCCTTTGCCAAGTCCGGCCACAAACTCTCTGCTGGATTGAGATCTGGACTCGGACTCGGCCACTCCAGGACATCCACGTTGTTGTTTTTGAAGCCATTCCTCTGTGGCTTTGACTTAACGTTTGAGCTCCTTCTCTTCTGCCGAGGTGCAGGTTTCTTGAAGACTCCATCAGGTGTTCCTTATCTTTTGCTGCCCTCACAAGCCTTCCAGGGTCTGCTGCAGAGAAGCATCCCCGCCATGTGCAGTGTAAAGTGGCGTTTAGTCTGTGGGCTCCATTGGGGTCCCATCAGGCCACACACCCTGACTTCAGAGTCTCCCTTCGGTTTCCATGTCCTGTGGATTTTTGTTTTCTCTTTGCCACTCTCCACAAAGCTGCAACTGGTGAAGCCCCCCGGGCACAGCTGTCGTCTTCCCAGTCTCTCCCGTTTAAGCCTTCAGAGGTCTCCTGACGGCCTCCTTCACTCATCTTCTTCAGCTTTGTGGCCGGCCTGCTCTAGCAGGTTCACAGCTCTGCCCCCCTCTTTCCACTTCTTCATGGTCAGCTTACCTGGATGTCCAGTGACTTGGGATGAAGAGAAGAAAACATCCAACTTATGCATTTCACAGACTTGCTGGGTGTGTTCTTTTATCTGCATTGTGTTGTCAGACCACCATACTGACCCACCATGAGGTGGACCTTTGGATACATTCACGTGAAACCCCATACAGGTGACCTCCATTTAATTATTGATGGGATTTCTAAAACCAAACGGGCTACACCAGTAATGGGGGTGCCGACTTACAACAAGAATTAGTTCATGTTTTATATTTGTCACTGATTGACAACCACTTTGTACTTTCGCTTTGACTTTAAAGAGACTTATACTGCTGGTCAGTGTCAATAAAGCATTAAATCCACGTGGAAGAACAAGAAAATGTGAAAACGTCTGATGAGTGAAGACTTTTTATAGTCACTGTGTATGACAGCTATGCCTGTATTTTGATAACACTTCTTCTCCAGGGCCTAATCATTAAAAAGCCCCTCTGTCCTTCTGCACACAGAATACAAACCCTGTGTCCTGAGCCCTCCAGGGCTTTCTGATGGTGTCTCTCAGACTCCTCCTTCCACAGGCTCTCTCTCTCTCTCTCTCTGAGGCTCCACCCCCTCTGACAGCCCCCCTCTCTCTTTCCATCTTCCAAGCCCCTTCTGATGGTCTCTCTCATGCTCAGCCTCACCCTCATTCTTTCTCTTTCTTCCAGGCCCCACCATTCTGACAGCTCTTTTTCTCTCATTCTCAGATTACACCCACTCTAACTTTCTCTCTCTCACACACAGGCCCCGCCCCATTACAGCCCCTTTCTCCCTCTTTCCTGCTGAGGCTCCACCCCCTTGACAGCCCCACCCTGTGTCCTCCAGGCTTTCTGATGGTATCTCTCTCTCAGACTCCACCTTCCCCTGGTGCTCTCTCTCTCTTCCAAGACCCTTCTGATGGCTTCTCTGTCTATCTCAGGCTCAGCCTTTCCCTTATTTTTTCTATTTCTGCCAGGCTCTGCCCCCTCTGAGAGCTCTTTTTTCTCTTACTCAGACTCCACCCCCTCTAACAGCCCCTTTCCATCTCTCTCACAGGCCCTGCCCCATGACACCCCCTTTCTCAGGCTCCGCCCCCTCTGACATCCGCTCTCTCTCTTTCAAGCCCCTTCTGATGGTCTCTCTCTCTGTCTATCTCAGGCTCAGCCCTACCCTCATTCTGTTTCTTTCTCCCAGGCTCCACCCCCTCTGGCAGTCCCTTTCCCTCTCTTTCACAGACCCTGCCCCCTATGACTGCCCCTTTACTCTCTCTCTCTCGCTCTCTCTCTCAGGTCAAGAATTTTAGTTCTTAAAAGACCACCAGGCATGCCATCTTAAGGGGGTGACCATCTGCTGTGCCTCTCGCTTTAACTGGAGTCTGCGTCTCTAAATTTCCCGGTGGGGAGAGGGGCACACGGAGCGGCCTGCTTAGCCGCCGTCAGAAAGTGAAAACGAATAACAAACTAATCCACGCCATCGAGTCACTCGGAGCTTGTTGAGGAGCTCTTAATCCTTCTCATAATTGCTCATGTCTTCACATTGTTAGATTATTCAATTAAATCCTGGTTATCTCACATGATACTCGCTGAAATCAATTATGCCATTTGCATGTATAGATAAGGCTATTTAACAGTCCTCGCTCTGCTATCATCCGTTTTTTATGATTATTTTTTTTCCCCCCTCAATCTACACTTTGTGCAAACACGCGGCTTAGCGTATTCTCAATTACTCGTCGGGTGGGTTCCACAGGCTAATAGTCAGAGATAAGAAGTGCAGAAAGGGGAATCAGAGATGGAAATCCGCCAAAGTCCACTTCAGAGGCAGCGAGCACTTGGGCCAGCGGGCCTTAATCTGCCTGAAGACCCAGCTGACCTCCATTTGCAGAGAGCGTGCTCGGAACAAAGCATGCTGGGAATTGGCCAGTCCAAAACCGTAAGATGTGTTGAGACTGGCATCCCATAATGCGAATCTGGCAGTTATGATCAAAAGTATGAGCTGCTGAGGCAGGCGCCAGTGAGGAATGGAGTTTGTTGGGGTAGCAGAGAGCACGTGTGTGACAAGGTCTGGACGACTGACCAACAAATGACCAAGGAGTGTAGGAACAGACATATTCAAAGCACCTCCTTTGACTGGTTTGGTATATTCCTGAAACTTCTTCAGGTCAGTCCTTTGTGTAATTATAGAAAAGGAGGGAAAAATACTGGAAGAGTAAAGCAAATTCATTTAAAGTCATATTAATACGAAATTAAACAGAATAGAATTAGACTAATGACAAAGGATCACACCTCTCCCACCATCATGCTTTTAACCAGTTGACCACTGGGTACCCTCCTGACAAACCTATCATGATCTGCCGACTCCTCAAAACTCCTAAACAGGCCTGAAACTCTAAGTATGCCTCACAAAACACAAAGCAGGCCTGGCTCTGAAACTCGAGGAGTAGGCTTTGTGGCCTGCATGCATCAAAAGAGAGACAGGGGAACCGTGAAAATGGCCCTGGCCTAAAAAAATTTATATTTATAACAAGACTGGCATTTATTAAAAAAAAAATGTAAAAAAATTCAAAACAAAAGCAGTCCTTAAAAAAATGGCCCTAAAATACAACTTTCAAAATGGGATCCAAAGGCAGGTCAGTCCAATCAAAAAGTAGAAGAGGGTTCAAAATAACCGAAAAGGCATTAGAGAATCCTCAAGGGAATGGAAGACGAGCAACGCGGGCAACCGTGAATGCCAAAGCAACAGGGTGAGCGAGGGCTCTCGAGACTTTTATACAGGCTGGGGGCGGTGCCAATGCTGCCATTCCACAGGCCACACCCCCTTTAGCTGAAAACACAAGGAATAAGAAAATATTGTGTCAAATTAACTGAAATTGTGAAAATATTCAGAGGCAAAACAAGCCCTACCTCTAAAGTGTGCCCTACAGGATCTGCCCTCACGCTGTGCCATTCACAACGTATTCATTATCCACTGACCCATTTTGTCCTTCAAACTTTGCCCTTTACACCATGATGTTACATTGTGCCCTTCATGATGCTGTCCCTTACCACATCTGCCCTCGCAATATGCCATTCATTTTGTGCCCTTTATGCCCTTTGGCCCCTTCTGCTCTTAATGCCAAGCCTGTAAACCATGCCCACCATTTTCTGCCATCCAGGCACTTTATTGTGTGCTATGCCTACCAAAGGCACCTTTACACAGAGGCAAACTCCCTCAGCTGCGTGGAGTAAAGCAGGGTGGTGGAGTGACGGGTCTGCCTTGCCCACCTGACGACCGAGCCACATGTCTGCTCTGCTCCTTTTCCTCCCACCCCAGATCTCTCCAGTCTCTCTCTATGGTCCCACTAAAGAGCTCAGTGCCAAGATCGTGACCGCTGGTCTGACCCTATGCCCCTTACAGTGTGCTGGGTGAATGGTGAGTTGAAGAGTCTACTTGAGGTTAGCGACTCTGAGGACACCAGGCAGACAGAGGCTGGCGAGGGAGCATTGCCCTGCAGGGCTGCCTGTCACATCTCCACCGCACGCTTTCAACTCAACGCTCCTTATTAATTACCGGTATAAAGTCATTATCACTTCTGCCGGGGATGACATTAATGGGAATTTGAATAAAAAGCTGGCGGAAGACTGCATCTCCTTTTAATAAGCTCGCATTTCCGGGGCGTGGAATCTGTGACGGCTTTAAATTTCAGAGCTTCGCTTTCTAACTTTTATATATAAAGTACATCTGCGGGCGCACACAGGCCTTGGGCATTCACGATGTTCCTGCAGAGCGCCATAGTGAGGAGGAGCTGACAAAGTGCAAAATGTCCAAGCAGCAGTTAGAGCATGAAGTGTAACTGGACAGTCAACCAGTCAAGGACCAGTGGCCCACCTCTGACAGGGTGGGAGGGAGGGAGACCCTGTTTAGTGTTTAGCAAAAAAAAAAAGGAAGGATAAGGTGCCAAACATGGAGAAGAACAACTTCAGGAGAATCTTTGCTGGGTCCAAGTTAAGCCACCTGGAGCTCAGATCTCTTGGGTGACTGGATTCAAACTGAGTACTGACATTGCATTCGTCATATTTGGTCTTTTGTGGCCATGTCGGTGGAAGAGGCGGGTGGATGTGACATCAGAGGTCTTGCTGTGGGTATCCCTCCATTCTAAAGTTGGAAACAGAAGAGTGAAAATAGTTCTTAAGGCTTACTCTAAATCCTCCCCCCGTGTTTTCAAAGGCAAGGATAGATAGAGTCACACACATGTGCATGGGAGTCAGGTAAGGGCTGAATGAAGGTAGTTCCACGCCACACCAGGGGGTGGCAGAGTGTGCTAATCCTCTCTCTCTTTCCACTGCAGACCAATTACAGGAAATTCCACCTGACCCCGATGATGTCACTTCTGGTCCCGAGCCTGATGACATCACTTCCTCAGCTTTCCTTTAAAACAGCCATCTTTGCCTCAGCCAAATCAGTTCAGTTCTATACACAAATTGTGCAATCAACTTACCATTGTGCAGCCCGGATTCAAGTATATGGGAGGCTGCCCCAAACCTTTATGTGGCTGGTTGTCTATTCTTTGACAAAAGATAGATAGATAGATAGATAGATAGATAGATAGATAGATAGATAGATAGATAGATAGATAGATAGATAGATAGATAGATAGATAGATAGATAGATAGATAGATAGATAGATAGATAGATAAAGCGTAGTTGGCAGGATTAGACATATAGATAGATAGATAGATAGATAGATAGATAGATAGATAGATAGATAGATAGATAGATAGATAGATAGATAGATAGATAAGCGTAGTTGGCAGGATTAGACATATAGATAGATAGATAGATAGATAGATAGATAGATAGATAGATAGATAGATAGATAAAGCGTAGTTGGCAGGATTAGACAGATAGATAGATAGATAGATAGATAGATAGATAGATAGATAGATAGATAGATAGATAGATAGATAAGCGTAGTTGGCAGGATTAGACATATAGATAGATAGATAGATAGATAGATAGATAGATAGATAGATAGATAGATAGATAGATAGATAGATAGATAAAGCGTAGTTGGCAGGATTAGACATATAGATAGATAGATAGATAGATAGATAGATAGATAGATAGATAGATAGATAGATAGATAGATAGATAGATAGATAGATAGATAGATAGATAGATAGATAGAGATAGATAGATAAGCGTAGTTGGCAGGATTAGACAGATAGATAGATAGATAGATAGATAGATAGATAGATAGATAGATAGATAGATAGATAGATAGATAGATAAAGCGTAGTTGGCAGGATTAGACATATAGATAGATAGATAGATAGATAGATAGATAGATAGATAGATAGATAGATAGATAGATAGATAGATAGATAGATAAGCGTAGTTGGCAGGATTAGACAGATAGATATATTAAATACTTGTCTTTAAGTTCTCCCGTGGATAAGTCAGAATTTGATTTTATCATATAATTTCCAGTATTTTATAATGTCGGTCATATAAGTCAAAAACTCATGCTATTGGTCTAAGAAATTATGATATGCTAACGCCCGCCCACCAGAGAGAGTGACCACGGAGCACACACCCTTTTATTTTCTATGTATTGTGCCTACGTGCCCACACGGTAATATCCGGACTATTCCAAAGTGACGTTTGCACTGTTTTGTGTTTCTTGTATCTCACACCCTCATACCCCTTTATCGTAAGCCTTATCTACGATGGAGTGTTCGATCAGAAGAAAATATGAAGCTGGTTTTAAATTAAAAGTCGTTGAAGTGGCGAACGTAATTGGTAACTGCGCTGCTGCAACAAAATTCAATGTGTCTGAGAAACTGATGTGAGATTGGAGGAGGCAAAAAGATGAACAAAAGAAAATTTGTGTCACATTTTTGAACGGGTGTATAAGTCGGGGTCTGATTTTATGATCGATTTTTTGGGTTTCAAGACCCAACTTATACGTGAGTATATATGGTAGATAGATAGATGGGAAAGGCACTATATAGGCAGTTTCAGAAGTTATTTTAAAAGTATGATCAATAAAGTAATTTGCTGCACAAATTGTACTTGGGATACAAAAACACAGAATGTGATCCCAAAAATAGTAATAACAGAAATATTGGATTCCTATTTTTTTTTATAAATGCCCACAACCAGAAGCCTTGTCCAAGTTCAATTAATGTGGAACAAATGTGAGCGCAGAGAATTTATTGCCCAATTTAAACCATTCAGACGCTCTGCTCATTAAATATCGTAGTATTCTTGCATGGATAATTGTCTCATCTTTGAAAATTGAGCAGCCAATTATTTTAATAAAATAATAAAAAAATTCTTAGTTTAAGCACAGCCACTTAATTGCTCTCCTGGTCCCGTGTCCTCCATCTTTAGCCCAAAGGGAGTGCTAAACTCTTGAGTGAAGGTGTCTGTCCAGAGTGGTGCTGAAAGCCAGGTGGGCACTGTGTGTGCCCACCACAGGTACCTCCACTTGAGACACACATGGGCTCCACTTGAGGACTGAGGTGCAGGGGGCTACTATCTTCTGCCAAATAACTTTATCTTGGCCTTGCCTGTTTGACAAGTCCTGGCCTTTACCACCTTAATATTGCTC